>NC_068345.1:32412471-32606604 GCF_014633365.1 Diospyros lotus
ATGCCCCAGTAAAGTATTTGATTGGGGATTTATCTGTTTTCCTTGATGATCCAAAGTGCCTCAAGCGATAAATCCCAGAGCTAGCCTCCTCTGGAACTTCCCATTCGAGGGTTGCTAAGCCATATAAACTGCTGTTATCTAATTTCCACTTGAAGAATAAGCTGAAATCGTCATCATCATAAGCTGGAACCCATCTTTCCCCTTGAAGCATCTCTAACACAGCAAATGTGCCTTCGGTCAACAGGTCATATCTGGGGTTGGGACTCCAAAACGTGGCACTTGCTTTATCTCCCTTTCTGAATGAACCGCTTTTAGGAACTGATATGTCTTCTTTCATGTCACCAAAGTCTATGCCAGGGGGAGGTGAGTCACCAGAAGGGTCTGGCAAGAGGCTGAGCTGAACAGAGGAGAGATCTGGAGGTGATGGGCCTTTCTGGGGTAAATTCTCTCCTTTGGCCATCGCTTTTGCAAGTTTCTTAAATTCTTGAATATATGCTGATAATGTGTGCGGGCCATAGAGTGTTGAAGCAGCCTGTACAGTTCATTATATGTAGGCAGATTACTTCAATTTACCATTAAGTCATGACTTGATGATTGTGTACCCCCATTGTATCTTGAAACTAATCTAGTGCTAACTCATGAACCCGAAAGATGAAAGCCTGTATCTCAAAGTTAGGGATGCGTCCTATTTGTTTTTGATGAATTGAAAATTTGGATCATATTACAAATGAAAAGTCTAAAAAAGTTATTTGGGTTGGCTTGGTTATCATTCTGAAAATTGTTTTCTTCTTTTGACAACGGATAAACTAAAAGAGGATGAGTTTGGTAAACTAATCCTCTCCTCTTAGCTGGTTTCAAGAATTTTGGTTGATATGCAAATAAACATAAAACAAAAACAATTGATTTGAAATTTTTACTTTTTTCAATTATGAAATTAAATAAAATAAAGTGAAAATACAGAAACCATAATCAAATGGGCTCTTTGTCTACTTGGAGAATAAATAGTGATTTTGCTGAACCCTTAAAGATATGGTTGACTCCTAGATTAAGATTTAAGGAGCTGGAAGACAGATATGATCTCAGGAATTAACATTGTTAAACTACTAAACGAAAGAGATCTTGTCACAAGCAACTTTGTACCTCATATCGTTGTTGCCCATATTCCTCAATAGTTGCAACGTACTGCGAATAAGTATTTGTGAGGCCTGCTATTATGACTTGGGTTGTATTGTCAAATTCACCATTGCCCTCACTTATCAGTGTCTCTTTGACTGCCTCCCTTAGTCTCCGGCCAGCCATTGTAGTGAACTCTGTAATATCTCATAGAAGGTTAGAGGCTGTTACCTTCTATCAAAAGAATGCAGTTCATGCTATTTGGTGCTTGGTGGTTGTAGAGTGAAAGTAGTTTAAGTTTAAGATGGACATCTGGACTTTTCTGGATAATTAAATACTATTCTTGCAAAACTTTGTTTAGGTAAATAGTTGGAATAAGAATAACTAGGCAGTAGCATTTTTGAAATTAAAAGTTAGAATGTTGAATGTTTTGGTTTGAAAGTAAAAGATAACAAGAAATCATGGCTAGGTGGGACTTCCCACTTGTATAGCCATGCTGGGACTTTTTGTTGTAGGAATATTTGAATGCAGGCCGGCCTAAGTTTGGGTAGAAACCAGTTGGTCTTTGGTTTTGAGCCTAAAGAAGCTTGTGTCATCAATGGTAGCACCAGAACTCCAAATATTGGTGATAAAAGTGGAAATTTGAGTGTTCCTGTTATTGTTAGTGTGGAAGCTACTATAACATGGACATGAACCGTTTATTGGGGGGAAAAAGTTGTGTGAAGGAAATCAAACCTCCTGGAACAGAGAGTATGATCAGCCTGCCTAACCTCAGCATTTGAATTGGCAGAATTGCCGGCTGCATGTACATCCACAAAAGCAAATTAGAAAATCTCCTTTTCGTTTAGCAATTTTATTTGAAAAAAGCCTAATTTCATAGAGGAAGTTCGGGTTTTGGCTGATGCATGGATTGAGGACAGAATAGAAAGTTGCCTTACCGACCAAGCATAGGGTTCAAACATTTCTCCACTGTCAAGCAAAATGGCCTTAGGCTTTTGACAGTCTACCTGATACTCACTTGGTTCCTTCAGCAAGTCCCTCAACTTTTTCCACAACTTGTTGATCTGTTCATAAAATAAATAATAGGAATTTATGTTATGGACTGTGAACCCGAGTGTCAAGGAAATTAATGCTCCAATATGGGCTTGAAAGACAAAAGAAGATGATACCTCTGTATCGCCTTGCTGAAAACCAAACATACCGGGTCCATCAGTAGTTCCAGCAGCAAAACCTGGGCCCAGGGCTGCTGGACAAGTCTTCACCACCTTTCCATTCAAGTCCACTTCCAAATCTGTGAAATTCAGATGAACATGGCGACAGTCTATCTTCCCAGTCAACTCTTCTTCAACAGATGTAAATAGCTCAACAGCCCTCTTGAACTGCTTCTCTCCTATGATCCTCGTGCTTAGCACTTCATCTGGGTACCCAGGCCCACGGCCCACGCAGAGAGTGTCGTCGCCGTGGCAGGAAGAGTGGTTGAAATCACAAGGCAATCCGCTGTCAGTGCAGAAGGCTCCAAGAACATTGGGGCTCACATCTCCAACGTTTGATTGACAGAAGGCCCCTACAAACAGAGACCCATCGTTCTTCCTCACCTTGAAGCCTTCGCTAGTTGTTTTCTTGCAAGGCTGCCCTCCCGTGGCCTTGATATTCGATGCTTTTTCTAGCAAATTTCCATTATCTTTCTCTGCAACTTCTGACTATCGTGTTAAAAGGGGAAAGTATTCAATGCAACTCTCATACAACCTCTTTGGCGCAGTGACATGGCATGACATTTCAATTATAGGTAGTGTCATGTCTTCATGGATAGATCAAAGTTGACATACCTGATGTGCTAGTGTTAGGGGATGAGGCGGTGGAGTTTGTGGTGGAGGAAGCGAACCAGTCCTCGAAGAACCTAGCTGCGGCACCCTTGTTGTCGCCGCTGATGAGCTTGTTGTTCCGGCTCATGGAGGTTCCGTGGGTGGCAAACCAGCTGAATGCTCCAATGCTCTTCCGGCTCTCTCCGTCCACAAACTTCAGAAGCGTCATCTCCGTGTCGACATCGCGGCCATACCTGGCTCGTTCCTCCGCGGGGTTTAATAAATATGCGCTCGGGCTTCTGTTTATTCCAGCATTCTCCACATCTCCTGCAAAACGACCATATTATGTATTATTGACTGAAAGGATTCTCCTACATATAAGTTGGTGCAAGTGCAGTTTATTAGGATCATTTATAGAGATTTAGAGACGAAAAACGCTCACCTACGTTGACGAAAATGGAACCGGGCTTGAGACTTTCATGAGCTTGGGCAATGCTCATCTCAATTGCAGTGACAATGGCATCAAATGATTGTGGGACAAATCCAAGAGAAGTAATCGAGTAAAGAAGATACTGCAAATATCCTCCGGGCCCAGCATGAGTATGGGTTCCACTTATTGCCACGTTATCTTCGGTGTACAAGTTTCCATACCTAATTTACAACACACAATTTTTGTTTAGATAAATATGGGATAAAAATCAGTGCATGGGCTAGGATTCATGCATATCTAATTACCTTGACTGCAGCCTCTCGATTACTCTGATCGTAACAAGTTGGGAAGCCATGCCAGCATCAAGATTTACAAAAGCAAACCTTGCGCCTTGAGGGCTCTCCGCGACCACGAAAGCTCTTGCTCTAAGCCGGAAGTGAACGCCGGCAGTATTCTGATCCATATTGGCGTATCCCATCATGTTCACATCTGCAGCCGGCCCCGTCATATCGTAGCTGCCCACTCCGATCAATAGTTCGCCATTAACACCTCCGAAAATCACAGCCACAACATACACAACAGCTAGAACTCCAACGAGTGATGCCGGAGATGGGCATTGCAGCACCCTGCTTCTGGCCATGAACTACTAGTCTTTCTGATTGGTTGAGGAGTTTCATCTTGATTAACGTCGTATTTATATTTTGGCTCGGGAATTGGCGTAGTTCTTAGTTAAGTTCAGCATTTGGCGGTTTGTAGAGTTTTATGGGTTGGCACATGAGTATCTGTTCTTGGGTTGCTCCGGATGAGGGAGTGGTTGACAAAGATGGGTTCTTGTCTAGTGTGTTTGATGTCTATCTTCCTCTGCCGATGAGATTTGGCTTTTCTGAATTTGTGCTGAATGATCGAAAGGCTTCACTTTCATATATATATATATATATATATATACTGCTGTAAATCTAGCGTTGTTCTCTCTTGAATTTTAGTGTCTTTTTAATGAATTAATTAGTCAAGGACTCTACATAATTATATAGTTGCCAGGAGAAGGATGTACGCGCACACATTTTTATGTATATTACATAGGGAACAATATATGTTCAGTATCCTGAGATTTATATGGGTAGAGTACCTGTGCATTTCCTTTTCTTCTCGAACCATTAGTTAACACATAAACTACCAAAATGCTTTATATCACCCCTCCCCCTTGGCGGCCATGGCCGTGGTGCTAGTTGCTGCGACGATGGGTGTCTCTCTCTCTTCGGATCAATAGAAGGTTTGGTAGGATTCGATCGCCATGGCTGAAACCTCTCTTTGCATACATGCATGTCGGTCCATTTGACAGGTAAGTTTTTTTGGTTTCTGTAGAAAATGGGGACAATGGATCCATATTTTATGGGATCCCATAAATTGAGGAAACATGTATCCATGTTTCATGGGTTTTACTTTTCTATGAAATATGGATACATGTATCCATGTTTTATGGGTTTTACTTTTCTATATTTTAGTGTGTATATAAGGTGTTGTATGTAGATTAGATAGGATGTGGAAGATATCATTTGCATTGTTATTTGTATTGTTATTGTATGTTTTATGGTATCAGAACCATCCATCGCGTGACTAGTACTTCCAATCGTACCAGACGAAAAGTTGCAGCGGCTGCCTTCGATTTGCCGATGGAGTTAACAGTCAAGTCCGCCACTATCATCAAATGCCAGGAGAGAAGGGAAAGAGTCTCCCGCATCCATCGGAACTAGCAACACCACCAAGTGTTGTTGCTTTCAGCAGCTGCTTTCAGTAGCCACACCATCACCTTCAATAGCTGTGCTGTCGGCCATATCCGACCATCCTTTGTTAGCGTAAACACTGCAGTCATCGACCTTAGATTGGTCAGGCCGCCAAAACCAGCCACCACTGAAGCCGCCACGCGTCGCCTATCAGAATAGTAAGCTAAAACTTCATTTGCTTCGATCTCTCTCTCTAGTGCTCCGATTACGACACTATCACCACAATTGAACTAGTCTTTCTAAGTGCTTCTAGATCCCTAAGGTTTCATTGCCATACGCCATCGTTCGCCACCATCGGCCGCCGTCCTCTGCCATTTTCTTTTTTCTGCTATCAGCTACTATTCCTTTTGGTACACCAGTGACTCTCATCCACTGCCTGCAGCACGTTCTATCCAATCCTCATTTAATCAGATATGGTTTTAGATTTGTTGGTGAGACTACTACTATTCATATTCAGATTTGGTTTGCTTCATATCATTGTCACTAACGTGAATATCAACAACCATTATTATTGATCAAATGACAAACTCCACTTCATCCACATTAGAATCGCCAAGTATCCCGACTATCTCCACCCCACAAGTGTCTTTAGTACCTAGTCAGTTTGAAAATTCGCTATACAAATCACATATCATAAATTGAATAGGAGCAATTTTAGAGAGTGGTATCAATCGGTATTGCTTGTGATCAAGGGAGGAGGAAAGATGGATATTTGACAGGAGCAATGACAACATCTCCATCGGATTCTGACACCTATAGTGTCTGGGAAGCAGAAAACTCTATTATGATGGCATGGTGGATAAACTCTATGGAGCAAAGAATTGGGCGCCTATATCTATTCTATGAAACAACAAAGGAAGTGTGGGATGCAGTACAAGAAATGTACTTAGATCTGGAGGATATATCTCAAAGTTTTAAAATTCGCTCTAGAATTCGATAAGGTACATTATCTGTCATTGAGTACTTTAATACACTCTCAAAACTTTAGTATAAAATCGATTTGTTTCACAATATTGAATGGAAGTGTTCGGGTAATAGAGTTCTATACAATAAGATGGTGGAAAGAGATCAAATATTTGATTTCTTACAAGGCCTGAATCAAGACCTTGATGACGTTGAGGACGTATTCTTGGCACAAAGCTACCTAACATGAAGGAGGTGTTTGCTAAACTCAAGCGTGAGGAAACAAGGAGGAAAGTAATGTCTTCTTCAGTACAAAACTCATCCATCGATAGCAGTACAAGGATCTGCTTTACTGCAAATTGAAATGAAGGATATAATCCAAAAACAACTTATGAAAGGACAAACGGCTATGGTGTGAGTATTGTAAGAAGCCCAATCATACCAAAGAAATGTACTGGGATATTCATAGCAAGCCTCCAGATTGAAAACCACGAAGCCAAAGGAAAAAAAAATGCCTATGTGGCTGAGACAACAATTGGTGTGACCTCCCAACCATTTACAACAGAACAAATGGAAATCATTCGAAAACTCATAACTCCTTCAATCATTGATGCCTCCAAAATTGTCCCTACTAGCTCTACAGTGCTTACATCGCATAAAAGTATATTTTCCTTATTGTCATGTAAAAACTCACATGATGCTTGGATAGTGGACACAGGTGCATCTGATCACATGACGAGCTCCACTACAGGATTCAGTAACTATCAACCATGTAAGGAAAGTATTGGTATTACTATAGCAGATGGATCCATGTGCACAACAATAGGGAGATGAGATATAGAACTCAATGGGTTGAAGTTGAATTCAGTTTTTCATGTCCTAAATCTGCAATGCAATTTAATTTCAGTGAGTAAACTAACCAAGGATTTGAATTGTTCAGTAATGTTTTTCCCTTCCTATTGTAAATTTCAGGATTTGTTTTCAGAAAGGACGATTGGGAATGCTGAGAAGCGAAATGGTCAACTTAAAGAAACTTGTCAGGTGTTGGTTCTCCTTTAAGAGCAAAATTACCTACTATTTTTTCCTTGTTTTCTAAATCCAATGTTATGTTGTGGTACCATAGATTAGGTCACCCCATTTTTTCTTATCTAAAGCATTTGTATCCTCAGTTGTTCGCTAATAAAGATCCTTCATCATTTCAGTGTGATTCTTGTATTCTTGTTAAGCAAACCCGTTTATTTTATACACCTCACACATACAAATCTTCTACTTCATTCCACTTCATTCATAGTGATGTGTAGGGACCATCATGGGTGTTGAACTTAACTGGGGATCGATGGTTTGTTATCTTTATTGATGACCACATTCGAGTATATTGAGTTTACCTGATGAGAGAAAAATCTGAAGTGACTGAACTTTTTAAAAAATTCCATAAGGTTATCACAAATGTTTTTAGGTCATCTATCCATATCCTTTGAACGGATAATGGTAGAGAGTATTTCTTACATGAACTCAATGAATATCTCCAATAATATGGAATACTTCACCGAAGTTCATGTGTGTATACTCCTCAACAAAATGAGGTTGCTGAGAGAAAAAATCGTCATCTATTGGAAGTTGCAAGATCCATCATGTTTGCTAGTCATGTTCCACACTCTTTTTGGGGTGAAGCCATTCTTACATCGGCGTTCCTTATTAATTGTGTTCCTTCCAAAGTTCTTCAATATCAAACACCCCTCAGTGCATTGTTATCTGTCTTTCCCTCCTCTCAGGTTCATAATTTTCTTGAACCCCGTGTGTTTGGGTGTGTAGTATTTGTTCATAAAGTTCAATCCAACCGAATCAAGTTTGATCCTAAAGCTCTCAAATGTGTATTTCTTGGTTATTCCTCCACACAAAAAGGCTATAAGTGCTATCATCTTTCTACAAAAAGGTTCATGATCTCATGTGATGTTTCTTTTGTTGAAAATCATACTTTCTACCTCAATGTTTTTCTCTAGGGGGAGATTAATTCTTAAGGAGACAAACCTGGGGAATCTTGTTTCTTTGACCCTTTTCATTTGATCTCCTCAACGTTTCCTTCTTAATCTGACTCAATTCCTTCAAGTTTTCCTTCCAAATCTGATTTTGTGTCAAAAAACAGTGATGATATGCGTCAAGAGAGAGAATCTAACACTATTGACCCAAATCCAATTCTGGTTTACTCTAAGAGACCACAAGCTCCAATGCAAACTCAAGAGTATAAATCAATGGCAGATCCTATGACTACAAATAATCAAGAAGAAGATGAGGAAAATGAATCATGTTGAGAAAAAGAAGAACCTACCAATAACATTGATCTTTCGATTGCTATAAGGAAGGGGATAAGGTTTTGTATGAGAAATTTCAAATATCCTATATCAGATGATGTTACATATACTAAATTATCAGGGAATTTCAAAGCCTTTGTTGCAAAGATTGATGTGATTCATATTTCGAGAAATGTTCATGAGGCGCTTCAAGATCCAAATTGGAAGGAAGTTGTGCTAGAAGAGATAAGACATTGAATGATAATGAAACTTGAGAAATGGTAAAACTACTGGAAGGGAAGAAAACAGTTGGCAATAAATGAATCTTCTTAGTGAAGTGAAGAAAACAGTTGGTTGGTTATTATAGGAGTCCTTGGCCAAGGCACGTACAATTGAAAATGAGTTTCGATGTCGGAAGAAGTTCTGATGTGTCATCTCGATCACCCCAAACTAGATCTTGGCATAGTTATAGAGTCCTGTGAGTTTGATCAGTTCATAACTTTCACTCGGTTGGGATGTTAATCAGTGGAAGGATTATAATTAATGCATGGTAATCAAATGCCCAAATAGGTTTACAAGAAGTTTGACTTCATTGCCATTAAGATTGTCCTGATATAATGTTAGAGGTCATTGAAAACCTTTTGTGGTGTTTTGAAAAAATGGAGAATTTCTCTTAATAGATTGAAGTGTTCGATCGGTATCAAAGAGTTTGACATTCTCCTGATTGATATATGATTGTGAACTTAGAAGGTCACATGCAAACTAGGCATACCATTGGATTAGTGATACATTGTTGCATGTGTTCTCAATCATCATTAAGAGTAAATGATTATGGATGTTGTTAAGAGTTAACAATGAGATTAATAAACTATTAAGAGTTAACAGTGGGAGACCATTAAGAGTTCATGGATATTTTTAAGAGTTAATGAGCATACTATTAAAAGTTAGTGAAAAAACAATTAAGAGTTAATAACGAGTCTTGATGTAATTTGTTGAAAGTTTTAATTTGTTGAATTAGACAAATAGTCAATTGGTTTTCTAAAACGATCAACCGTTTTTGGCAAAATATCTAAAATGATCGATAGGTCCCTTATAACGGTCAATAGTTTCTTTGAGTAGGCTTTTTGCTTGCGTGCAAGTCTTACAGTGATAGAGCATTTAATGCTCCTTCGCCTCTTCATTAATGAAGAGATAGAGAGAGAAAAGAGGCGTTAGAGGGAGAAAAAAAAAAGGAGAAGAGTTATCCTTCGGTCACACGATCGTGCCCCATCCCAGATGTGCAAGAGTCTCTCTCGACTTCAGCTCCTCGCATTGTTCTTCTTCTTTTTTCTTTGTTCCTTATTGTTCTCTTTCTTCTTTTGCTCCCATTTGCTTGCTTTTGATCCTAAGATTGTGAGATGATTACCATTTGTGTTGAGAACCAAAGCCCAACCTTGTGTCACTTTCCTATGGGCTTGTCTAGCACATGGGTCTAATGAAGATTTCAGTGATTGCTTAAACATGGACTAACTTGGTCTCTTATATTTGTGGGGGTGGCTTGGTCAGTCAAGTTGCAAATTTGGAGCAATTGATGGTGGATTGTGGATGGCGGTTCGAAAGCAACTCGTGAAGTGTTCACGGGAGCTTAAAGGATGGCCGGAATGTTTGGGTTTGAGGTGTAACAGAAGCATCAACTGACAGCAATATCATCGGAAGAGGTAACAATTACTATTTTATTTTCATTTGATGTTTTATATATATATGCATATGATTGGATTCATTTGTGTCTAGCAAGAATCGATCCGTTTCTGTTGCATTTTGTTATGATTTTTGAAAAAAAATTAAAAATCAACTTGTGTTCTCGCTCGTACCACTAAGCATTCTTTAGATTTGGTTGCTTTCAGTTTCAGGCAACTGAGAAGGGGCATTTTGAAAGCCTATTTCCAACAGGAGAGGTTCAATCCAGGAAAGCTGTGGAGGTTGGAGTCAGGACTGCAAAAATAACTTACTCATATCCGGTTAAATGGTAATAGATTAGCACTATTTGTTGCTAAGCTAAGTTAATTTGCAAATGCAATGCAAGGAGGTCTGGTTGGATTGTTTCCCAAGTCCAAAGTCATGTTTCTATTAATAGAATTATAAAAAAAAAAAGAAAAAGAAAAAAGAAATCAAGCACGTAAATCCAATAATACATAATGTAATTGCGGAATGGATGTCATGAGAGTGAGAGACCGTGATGGATCATGATCATGGATGAATGAGTCTGCCGACAGCCCCCCCCCCCCCCCCCCCCCTCTGGCCTATTTGATTCCAATGTGAATTAATCATGATAATGATGGGAATGAACTCATTACTAGTTTGACTTGTTATATACGTTACATATATAAATTTGGATGATTTGGCTGAGTGGAATGCATTTTTACCACGACAAGGACATTGACAACGAGGTATATGGGTAATTTTCTTTTACCTTCTCATAATAGAGGCATAAATAAATTTTAATAAATAGACATTTAGATTAACGTTATCCAGAGTAGTGTAATGCATGTTTTAATTTTAGTAGGAAGTCACGTAATAATGGACAATAATAATAATAATAAGACGTGTGCGGAGTGGGAAGGCGCAAGCAAGAAGTTGCTCAATCAGTAGAGGTGTGGGCCATTTAATAATAAATAAATCAAATCGGAACCAGGGGATAAGGCGGGTGACGACTGACTGATGGAGGGTATTGGCAAGTGGGGCCCCGTATTGCTTTCCATGCTCTCTGTATGGCTATTTCACGGCACTATCAAATAACTACCATTCAACTACCTCTTTCAAATAAGGACCATCATGCAGCAGCAGCAGCCACGAACACTTACGCTTTGGAATTTAAATTTTTGTAAAAATATTTCATATTCTATAGCTAGCTAGCTAGCTAGCTACCTTCTAAAGCCAATCCCTTCTAAGTTCTAAGCCTCCTTGAGATTCTGTGTCTCTCAAGGTCTCTCCGCTGGCAATTAAAGTGATATTGGTCGAAACAAAAGAAAGAAAAAACAGAGTGGGGCCCGGGCAGATAGATATTCAAAGAAGACCACAAAAGCAAACAACAAATCCATTGACAAAATGATCTCACAAACGCGCGGGAACGGCTTACAACACACATAATAATAATAATAATAAACATACAACAGCAGTGGTAGACTGGTAGTGGTAGTGATGGTGTGTGTGTATATATATATATATATATGCTCACTTATATATACTTTCATCAAATATAAACGGAAACACGAAAATGATAATCAAGCAGATCGAGCACCAACTAATATATTTAATAATTCAAGCAGGGAAACCAGAAAGCTGCGCCTGGGAAAGCAAGCAAGCGCCTCAATGGGACTCATGCTCCTTCGCTTTCTCCTTTTCCTTTTCCTCTTCTTCACTGCTCTTCGGGTGATACCCTGGAAGCTTCTCCTTGATCTTCTCCAATATACCTTTCTTCTCCTTGGGCTCTACTTCCTGGGGATACGTCGACTCTACCTCTGTCGGCGGCAGTACATGCTCTTCGGCGCCCTTCTTGTGCTGCCCCGGCAGCTTTTCCTTAATCTTGTCGAGAAATCCCTTCTTCTCTTCCGGCTCCGCCTCCACCTTCTCGATCGGCACTGATGTGTCCTCCTCCTCTTTCTTTTCCCCTGAAACTTTCTCCTTGATCTTCTCTTTCAGCCCCTTCTTTTTCTTCTTCTTCTCTCCTCCCTCTCCAGCTTCCTCCTCATCGCTCGACTGCAAATTCCAAATCCGTCAATCCGAGGTATACATACACACATATATATTATGCATTTCCGGCAAGTAAGATTCAGTTGATGATGATAATATATATATATATATATATTATTAACTAAAAAACTGGATATATAGACGTATATATAAAGATCGATATACTTACAGAGCTCGAGCTGCTATCGGATCGGTGCAGCTTCTCGCTCAGGCTAGGTTTCTTCTCCTTCTCCTCCGCCTTGGGCTCCTGCTCTGACACGTGCACCTTCTCGAACTCCTCGGCTATCACCACCTCCTCGTGGGGCTTCGGCTGCTCCACCTCTTCTTTCTTCCCCATGAAACCAAACAAGCCCCGATCTTTGGTCTCAATAACCTCTTCAGCAGTGACAGTAGTTACGGTGGTCTCCGGCTGCTCGGCCATTCTCCGATCGATCACAAACAGAGATTTGAGTGAACAAAGAAAGTAGCTAGCTAGCGAAGGTTCGTGATTAATTTAGAACAATTGTAAAGTAAAAGTAGCTATGAAGTAGTACTCTTGGTTGGAATTCGGAGGTTGTCGATGCTGGAATGGTGGCAATCAGGGAGTGGTGGGGTTTTTTATAGAAGAAAGAATAGAAGAAAGAACACGCGGACTAGACGCGATTAAGGCTTAATGAGAGAGAGAGAGAGAGAGGAGATGCCACCCGACACCTGCATGTCACTCAGCAGCAAAAAAGGAAAATGGGAAAAGAAAACTTGAAAAGGACAACCCCAACCCAGTTGGCAATGGCTTCCACTCAAATTTATTTACGTAAACAAATCACTTCAATTTCTTTTCCCATATAATAATATAGAGGTTTCCCCTTTTATAACAAATAAATATATAATATTACCTATTTTTAAAGAATAAGGTTAATTCATGCAAGTGGGGATATATTTTATTTTTTTTAATAAAGCTTATGTCCTACATTTTATTTTAAATAATATATATTTATTATACTTTATTACCATTATAAAGTACTCAGGACAGTGATTAGGGATGGATGGGTTTTCCAAACTCAGGTGATTTTAAATAAAAGTAGTGTTAACCATTACCTCAACGATAATGTTTACTAGAAAATGCTTTAAGTCTAAAAAATAAGGTATAATAGATATTTAAATGCCAACAAGTAATATAAATGTTAGTAGCTAGGGATGACAATAGATTAATAAATTAGGGTTATATTTGTTATTTAAATTATTTATATTTTAATTTATAAAGATAAAGTTTATTTGAATATTTATTAAATAAACCCTAATTACATATTTAAAAAATATAGATATAAAATATATTTTGAACATTTATCAAATAGGTACGCAAGTGAGAGGACCCATTGTCCTTCATAAATATAATTCATTCTTGAATAATATTTATTTATTATATTTTATTTTTAAAGTCTAATCATTTGTATTAGTTGGTGATAAATATTTTATATTTTAAAATATTTTATAACTTTTGAATTGCAAAAAATAAATACCCTCCGAAATAAAAATAGTAAATCTCATATATATTATTTAAAAATATGATACACTTATATTTTCTTAATAAATATGTTAAAAGTACTCATTAACATTATAAAAAATATGCTAATGATGGACTTACACTCAGTTTGAATTAACCACAAATTTATTTAAAGAATTAATAACATTTATTCTTAAACTATTAACTACTTTTCAAAGATTATAATCATTTTTTAAAAATATAAACATTTTAAAATTTCAAATATTTGAATATTAAGTGATAATTTATGAAGATGCATTACTAATTACTTGAGAGTATAATTACGCAAATTAAGTATTAGTCTAACATTATCTTAAAAATAAAATGTGTTTAATCTCCGATTACTAAATTATTTAAATTCCTTTAAAAAATTAGGTGGAATGCGTTGCCTAATATTAATTTATTATTTTTGGAATGAACTGACCCACCTTGGCTTCTCGTATTCTCTAATTATGGCAAATTATATTACGGGACCGTCAGTTATCTGACACCTGGCCGCCCAGCAAATTAATTTGCTTAGGTGTCAGCCAGCGGGAGCGAGTGTGAGTGGTCGTAAAATGGGGGCAGCGATCATGGGCGCCACGAGTCAAAAGCCAAAAGGAAAGAGCCGCGGGACACGCTGTCATCACTTGAGTACTTAACCATTGGATAGCCGACGCGTGTCGATAGATTTGATCTTGTGGTCCCCCTGATGTCGGCCTCGATTAGATGAATACTGGAAAGTCGGTAAGAGACGGCTTAACGTTACCGAAAGTGCCACGTCGGCATAGCGTGGGGGAGCGGTGGGAGGAGTTATTGAGATCTGCGACTTGGAGATGCATGGTACGCCTCGTGAGCCGCCCCTGCATTGGGCTGGGGTCCACGGCGGATAGGTGGTCGGTCCAATGTGGCCCGATCTATGCAGTCTCTGGATATTTGAACTCAAATTGTTTGTTAATTATTATTTTAAAGATAATAATTAAGCTGTGACAGGAATATTTTTATATTTGGATAAAATATATTTACGACATATTATTTTTAATTTAAAAATATTTATATTATTTAATAATGAATATATCGTGCTTTTTAATGTTTTATTGGCTAATAAAATTAAAATTCTGTTAACTAATTTTGTTAACGTGTATTTAACACACTTTGCTTTTAAGCAGTTGAATACTTTTATTAGTAAATAAAATATTTTAAAATATAATATATTTATTATCAACTAATAAAAATTTATGAATGTTAAAATAAAATTCATCAAATACACTTTAACAAGTACCCTTAATTAGTAAAACTCATAAAATTATTTTAAAATTAAAAATAAGATGAAATATATGTACTTTATCTATGTTGTTGCTCAAATATAATTATAAAATTTATTTATCATAAAAATCATTTCAAACTTTGACAACCCAATAAAAATGAAATAGTTAGAGAGTACATATAATATTACCTATATAAATATTTTGATACTTAAATTAATTATTTAAAAATAATTATATAAAAAAGTGCAGAACTCTTAATCTAATAAAGAATGACTTACTTCTTTTTAGAATGTGAACTCATTTATTTATAATTAGAGTTAAAAAAATTTAATAATCATTCTCAATATTTTGAGATAGTCTAGGATTTGGACTACCGTAGATAATTCTTATTTTTTAAACAATTGATGAAAAAAAATTAAAAATAATTTTGCAGGTTTCTTGTGGGAATACACCATGAGAGGGCTTTCTAAAAGATTTCTAGGTGAGTTTGCCAAGTTTGATTAATGGATCTCTTAAAAACCCTTTATCTCCATGAGGTCTTTTGATTTCTTTGTGGCTATTTTAACATTTGAGCTTGTTTCGGATAACTTTCAACAATGAAGCTTTATTCATTATCAATTAAACTAAAAATAAAGTATATTTGCATAGATTATATTAAATATTTAATCTTAAATGTATAAAAATTGTGTCTGTATTCGACTTTATTCGAGAATACAACAAGGGAAAGGTCACTCATCTCTGAAGATTAATCGGATGAAACTTGGACATTTTTAAAAAATAAAAAATAAATAAAGTATACGTAGTGTAGGACAACCATTACACTACCTTTATTCAATTAAAAAGTAAGAATTTTGTAAGTAATCAGTTCAACTAGAAATTTATTATTATTATTATTATTATAAGCAAGCAGTAGTAATAAATAGATGTTGCCTTTTTTTGATAAAATGTATTTATTGTATATTATTTTTAAAATTATTTAATTTTATTCATTATTGATAAATGTATTATTTTTAAAATTATTTAATTAAATGATAAAATTACTTAAATGTTGAAAATGAAATATACTAAATATATTTTATTTAAAATAAAATGCACCTACTGAACAAAAATTGATGAAATGGTCTCAAACTCATTGCAAACAGAATAATAATAATGTTGACATCAAACTATTTCATATTTTCTTTCTCATGTTTGAATTAATTTTAAAATATTTTCTAAGAATTGAAAATATGTCCTAAAATTCATACCTGCGTGGGCTAAACCTAAACGAACTGGAATTGGGCTTCAGGCCCAAGCCAAAGTTAAATAGCCATATAGTGGGCCCAGCCCATTTCAGACATTTTTTGCTCTATCTCGATTTATTAATTAATTAATAGCTTAGTTTAAATATACTAAAGGAATTAGCCAAATGCTCAATAGATTGGGCCACGTATCAAAGTTTACGATTTAATGGTTAAAAAACAAGATGATTTTATACAATGAATATATATTAATTTAAAATATAATACAAAAATTAAAAAAATTATATCTATACTACTAATAATAATATGCGCGCAAGCCGATCTGGATGGTACCAGTCTATCCTTGGAACTGTTACTACACTTCACAATTCTTTCTCAAACACAAAGTAAATCATAGCAAGAAATCCTGCAAATTAAGCTACACAAAAATGATAAGCAAAATATCAACATGTCAGTTGGACTGTTGGGGGCTTTAGAGTTTAGATGGTTCATCAATGGCAGGCAGACAGTTCACTGAAAAAATTAACTAGTTTTTTGGTCCGATTTCCGGATTAGTACCCAATTTTTTACCAGCCAAATTAATCTAGTCTAGTATAAAAACCATAACAATCTTCATTGATATTAGTATAAAAATGTGTATAAATTTCTCAAAACAAACTGGTAATGTTCATTTTAGGCTTTTGATAAATGACCAAATTAACACCCATCTACTTTGAAAACCATAGTAGTATAAGGTCCAAAGATGGATCTCGATTGACAAAAAAAGGATGCGTGCTTGGTGATGAGATCTGACCACCCTTGTCCACCAATGTTTGAAGGTATGACGAGATGAGCTAGGGTGTGCTTAGTGATGGGAGAGAAACCAAATTCATCAATGGACAACTCTAAGAAAGTATCTCCCCCACTTGATTGAACCTGTGATGGGAGAGAAAATCAAATTTATCCAGAAAATATCTCCCTCACTTGATTGAACATGTAAAGAGTGATCACAATAATGCAAAAACCACCGCTATATTATATACCTAGTATAATAATAAACGATGCAAGAATAATCAATCATGTCACACAAATTTTATGTGAAAAACGCTCCAATAATATGAAAAGGAGTCAATTACAGCCACTAGTCCAATAGTAGCAATATATACTTCAATCAACTACTTTGAACAATTTCAAAGTAATAACAAAGATTATGAAGAATATCATCAGAAAAGTTCGTTGATCAAGAATGCAAAACAGAATATGTGTAGCACAAATAGACAATCCAACTGTGTAAGTCGAAGTCCAACACGTCCCTTTCTAATGACTAATAAATTAACACGATCAAACCACAAAAGATCCTGTGATTGTCAGGATGATCAAAACTGAGCACTATAATTTTAATTCGAAAACTTTTAATAGTAAAAGGCTGTTTGGCTTAGCGGTTTGACCGCGTATAAGCTATTTTGCAGCTGATAAGCTGTATAGCGTTTGATGCTTAAGTGTTTGGGATCAATAATAAGCGTAAAAGCTACCCCACTTATACTCTGTTGTAATAGCGTTTAGCAAAAGCTAGTAACCCCCAGCTTTGCCAAAAAACGCTACTGCATTGACCAAAAAAAATACCAAAATGCCCTCAAAGCTCTCTTCTCCCATTATCTTCTCCGAAGCTCTGCTTTGCCATAATCGTCGCCGCAGCCGTCGCCCCTCCTCCATATCGCCGTCACTATCGCCTTCGTCCAGTTGGGCCGTCGCAAGCAGCCTCATTCTAGATCCGGGTCGCGCCATCACCTGCCGCCTCCTTCTTCTCCAGATCCGCCGCCGCAAGACGCCTTCCGTTTCGCGACCAATAATTGGAGTTGTAGATCTCAACTTGTCAATTTGACCATCTAGAATAAAGAACCAGATCTTTGTCACTGCAAACCAAAAATCTACAAGATCGAGCCACGAATGATGCATTGATCAAAACCGTATAGTCCCCTCAAACTGATTTCTTCCTCTTTTTGTTTTTCAAAAAATAGCTATCATATTTATTTCTTTCTTTTTTAACCTAACAAATGAAAGAAAAGTATGAAACTATAACGACCCGCCTCTCGGAACCACGACACGCATAGAGGATCCGTGAGAAGGTCATTATTTGAATGATACCGAACAATAACACAAACTAAAACTCACATCCCACCATTTTAGGAACCATAACTCTTTATCGCAAAACATTTAATAGTCATTCTTACATAATCATTCACAACATGAGCCTACCTGGCTTCCATAGAATACACCCAGCCCAAAAATATAAAACATTAATCTAACACAAGCACAACGACACCTAGGACCTAGTCTTGGGAGGACTCTGCATTTGCTATCCTGACTTGACGATCAGGACCCAACCCAACTCTACCGAACGCACCTGCCAACTTAGGTGAACCTTGAACCCGGAATGGTGCTCAAATGAAATGTGAGTCACAAGACTTAGCAAGCTTTAGAAAGAAAGGCTGTAAGTTGCAGACATAACTCTTCCTATAACATCCCATGCAATTCATGTCAATACAAGGTCATACCATGCCATGTCCAATATTTGTCTTATCCCTAGATGCATAAGTATATGGCAATCTCCACATAGACGGTTATTGGGGCCCACATCAAGCACACATTGGCGCCCAAGTCCAACATACAAATACCATTTCCCTTACACGTCCATTCCTGTCACTTTCAACATAATTTGTTGCCGTGGGCCTCACCCTAAGGTCTTACTATTGCCGTGGGTCTCACTCCCAAGGTATTTTTACCGTCGTGGGTCTTACTCCCAAGGTCTTTTTGCCGCCGTGGGTGTCATTCCCAAGGTCTTTTCGTGGCCCACTTTCACAGCCTATGTTCTGTGGTGGGCACCACCCATCACCCATACTCATCACCTATAGCCACACATTCTCACCAGGCAATGCAACAATTAGGAAATGCAACAGTTTTTGTAGCATAAACGTGATGACAAGGCCCCTATAAACGAAGTATCAAGCCATGCTATGCCTACATAAGAATTCACACATGCGATATGTTCTAAATGCACTGGCTCATTTAGAGTACCCAAGTTGGCTCTTAGACCAACCGGGTCATGCAAATGCTCACACATCCCATCACACACAAAGCATGTCCCAGTAGTGAATGCAACCCAAACCCTATGCAGCACACACATCATGATATGCACAAGCCAAGTCGGGAATCTGGCAGTACTACCTCTTCTAGCCCGTCTAGCGCTTATCGTAACAGCAGATGACTGACGCCCATACATCCAGCCATCAACTGCCACGACCCACGGTCGACACTAAGTGGCTTTGTACCCCATACCCTTAGACACACATTAAACTTAGTTGCTTTAAGCTTATCATTTCACAAACTTTCTCCATGACAACATAAACACCATTATATCATTCTTATTCTCATCTCTTCTCATACATGGGAAGCTATCTCCACATTCATAATAAATTATTAACATAACCCCATTAAACCATAATCAACTCTTCAAAGAACCTAGCCCAGCGGGTTCGACATCATTCCCAAGGAAAGCGGAGCGATACGAAACTCCGTGACAGACGAAATGAATAACACCAAGACATCATTCACATAATTTATTTTATCTCCAATAAGCTCATTATTAACATATAAGTCATGGAATGGTAGCCACATGGTTTTACATTATTAATGCGTGGAACCGAATCACGGTGATGGAGGGAATAAAATATAAGAAACTACAAAGAGTTTCACGAGAATTACAGAATATGAGGAGATGGTTAGGAGCTTGTCTGTAAACGGTTGATTCTTGACTTTTCTACGCTCACGATGCGAAGTAAAACGTTCTATATAAAATAACAAGTTAACGGCTCGATTAATTAATTTTAACAGCATAATAAACATAATCTAGCCATATAAATTCTATAACTTCAACATATAACATTTATGCTAACTTTACTCACTTACCAGAATATTTTTAGACACTAAATAATGTCAAAATTCCTTATTTTTTCCTATAATTTCTCCGTTTTCTTCCTCTGTGTGTGACCTCCTTTTCTCCCCCGCTTCAGCTGCTTGGATTAGCTTTAAAATGGAAAAAAAAGGGGGCCAAAATTGGCCTTAAAATGAAGCTAAACGGAGAAGGCGTGGGGCGTAAGCGAGATGGGCGGCCTAGAGGCCGCCATGTGGCGCGTCTGCAGCCGCGCATGGCTGCCACCACCTCAACCCGAAACGACTTTGCTGATAAAATCAGCAATTTCTTCTCCCCTTGCGCGTGCAAACCCCCTGGCTCAAACCCCCGACCACCAGCCTCCTCCTTTGCGCGCGTGCCACCCGAGTTGCTGCCTCCTTTAGTATATATGCGCGCATTATTAATTTTAAAGGGATCCTCAATCCACTTTCCAAATTCGCACCACAACCCCCAATTTCTTGGATTTACGCACACACCCCCGCTTTATAATTTCTGTTGATTTCACTTCCACCCTGAAATTTTCAAAAATCTCCCAATTTAATTTATTTTAGTATTTTCTTATTTCCATAAATGTTCTCAAATAAAATAATTAACTACCTTAATTTCTCACTTCCTCAAAATATCATAAATAAATATTTTCTCCAAAATTTCTAAATACTCCAAAATATCATCAAATAATAAAATTAATAATTATTACTTATCTCCAAATTTTTGAAATGTTACAGAAACTATTGTGGGCCTCATGCTCATGAGACAAAGGCTTTGGCTTTTTCCACATAAGAAGGGACCCAAAAAAAATACCCCAACACTTAGGGCTTCATTCAAGCTATTGTGTGGGTGGGTAAAGTTTCAAAAACTTTGTTTGAAAATTTTGTTGAAAATGAGGAACATAAAGTAAATGATCTAATATATTTGTGTTTTTAATCTATTTGTATAGATACTCAATGGGAAAAAGTTAGATAAATATAAAAAAATGATAAAAAAAAAATAAACTGGGTTTTACATATATCCTTTTTAGAAGAAATACTAAAATTAAAAAGGTTTTACGGAGATCTTTTTGGGTTGCCTAGCAATTTGGTTGAGTTTACTGGGCAACAATTGTTTGCCACTATTCAACCAAAAGCTTTTGGGTTCCTTCGAGGAAACCATATATGCTTCAAGTTTCATTAAAGAGAAAAGAGAGAGAAATAATTTTTTGATAAAAAAAAAGGTAGAGAAGGAAGGAGAGAGACTTTATGATTGGATTTTGTCGGCTTTAACATTGTTTACACCATTAGCAACCTTACCCAAATATCTTTGGTGGCCAAGGGTGGATCTAGAGAGGGGGAAGACAGGCACAAGTTGTAGCCCGTGCCAACCCCTAGATCTTCTCCTGGATCTTACCTTGCGGATTTGGCCCATTTAGGGGAAGAGGGGCTACCACGACTTGTGGATCTGAGGGCCAGACTTCCCCCATATCTGCCTCTGCTGATGGCCACACCACAAATGCCTAATCACCATGCTTTAGAACTCTTTAAATTGGGTTTGGGTGAAAGGAGAGGTGAGGAGGGGAGGCAGGTTTTCTTCATTCTACCTAATTAGTTGTGACTGATCTATACAAGTTTTTGAAGAATACCTAATTGATTGGTCGCCAGTGATTAAGGTTTTTGAACAAATCCGAATCAATCATGATTGTAATATCCCGAAATTTGGAGATAAATATTGATTATTAAATTTTGGTGTTTGAACTCATTAAGAAATATTT
This sequence comes from Diospyros lotus, assembly GCF_014633365.1. Taxonomy (NCBI): domain Eukaryota; kingdom Viridiplantae; phylum Streptophyta; class Magnoliopsida; order Ericales; family Ebenaceae; genus Diospyros; species Diospyros lotus. The sequence continues at coordinate 32,434,218 of NC_068345.1, forward strand.
GAGGAATGAAGAGAAAATAATAATTAATGTTGTTTGAGACAATAGGAAATTTAGGGTAATTAATTAAATTATTTGGAAATATTTATGAAAATAAGGAAATATTAAAATAAAATTGTTTAGGTGAATTTTTGGAAAGTTGGGGTGTAAGTGTAATAAGGAATAAAAGAAGTGTGGGGGCATGAGTGGCATTTTCGAAAGTTTTTGGTGCTGGTGCAATTTCCAGAAATAGGCTTAGGATCACATTAAATATAGTGGGAGGCGTATAATGGTTAAAGGTGAGTGGCAGCCGAGTGGTTATGCGTGCGCGTGTGCAGGTGGGGGGACGCGAGATCGATTATTGGCTGAGGCTGTGCACGCGCTGGGGGATTTTGCTGATTTTAATCAGCCAGGGAGGGACCGAAACAACATCGTTTCGGTCCCAAAGGCGGTGGCCGCGTGCGCAGCCCAGCGGCTGCCACGTGGCCACGCCTTTGCCCTTTATTTTGCGTAATTTAAAGGCCGATTTTGGCCTTCTTCGAGCAGCAATTTCAAAGGAAAGAATGGAAGAAGCAGCAGCGCGCACAGTGAATAAATTGGAGGAATTTGGAAGAAAATAGAAGAAAAGTTAGGAAATTAAGGGATTTTTTGAGGTCATTCGATGTTTAAAGTATTTCGGTGAGTGGTTTAATTACTGAAAGTATTATATATTTACATTATGGATTTTTCACGGTTAGATTCTGTGGGTTGTGCGATTAAACTCAATTAATTTGAGTCGTGAACTTGTTATTTCTTATAGAACATTTTACTTTGCAACAGAAGCGCAAGAGAGGTCTGAATTAGCCGGTTTCAAGCAAGCTCCTAACCCTCTTCTCATGTTCTTCATTTCCTGCGAGAGTCTTCGTTATTTTTGATATTTTAAACTCTCCCTCACTTTGACTCGGTTCCACGCTTTAATAATAATACTCCGCGTGGCAACCACCCTATGATTTATATGTTATTAATGAGGTTATTCTTGATGAAATAAGTTAAGCAAAGATATCTTGGTGTCTTTCATTTTGACTGTCACGGAGCCTTGTATCGCTCCACTTTCCTTGAGAATAATGCCGAACCCATTGGGGTTAGGTTCTTAGAAGAGTTGATTATGGTTTAATGAGGTTATGTTAATAATTTGTTGTGAATGTGGAGATGGTTTTCTGCGTATGAGAAGAGATGAGAACATGAATGACATAATGATGTCTATGTTATTATGGATAAAGTGAGCGAAATGATGAGTTTAAGTGACTAAGTTTAATGTTGTCTGTAACGACCCGTTAGGGGGTCTAGGTGTTTTCGAGTATTTTATTATGGGCTCAAAAAAATTTTTGCTTTAATTAATTGAGGATTGAAAATATTTTTTTTTTATGAAATAAAGTGTAAGTGGAAATAAGAATTTAGTAGCCCATCTAAATGGGATCCAAAAATGTGGGGAAAGTCCAAGTGGATTGGGCTATTGTGATGTGTTCAAAAGTTTTAATTATATTGGCTTGGATTATGATAATTTATTTGGGTTGATGAGTTGGGCCATGGAATAGCCCACGGTATGGGCTGAGCCCAATTAGGAAATGAGATTTGAAATTTTTGAAATAAAATAATCACAAAATAAATTGGCCATCAAATGCCAATAGTGCCCTTAGTCTTTCTTTTGACTACTATAAAGGTGAGGGGCAATCTGGTAATTTGACAGGATGCAGCATGCAAGCCTGTAACCCTCTCCTTTTTCCCTCTGTTGCTCCCGAAGCTTTCCTCTTCCATGTAACCTGCCAACGTCTAGCTTTTTTCACCTGCCATATCTCATTCTTCATCTGCATCTTTTTATTTAACATTTCATCATAGCACTTCATCTTCTTCTCCCACTATCTGTTGCGTCTGGAGCTTCAAGGCAGAGTCCTAGCTTCTCCTTTGTTGGAGCGACTCCATCAGGCAAGTTCTTCTTGCACTCATCCTTTATTTCGGTGCAAGTTCTCTTATTATTTCTTGTTCCCGTGCGAGTCCCTATCTCTCAGCCTTGTTAATTAGTCATTGTGAGTGATTATATATGCTTATATATATATAGATATATAAACGTCTCTTGCTGTATGTGATGCCCCTGTTGTTGTGTCTTTGGATTCTCTACTTGTTTTCTCATGGTCTCATTGATGTCTCTTTGGGGTTTGAATCATCCCAAGTTTCTTTCGGGAATGGCATTTATACAACTAGAAAAGAATGATGAACTTTGTTCGTTCTACATTTGAAAGAACAGTGTATTACATGTACACACACACACACACACACACATATATATATATATATATATATACGGGGATCTTATTTGAATGATTCTTGAGAAGTCATGTGAGTAACATCTGAAGGGTGTGTGTCTCATCCAAGCGAGTTTGTATAAGGGTAAAAGAATGTGGATAGCCTCATCTAAGAATATATATAAAACCCATCAAATGCTACACTCAAAGATAGCCATATCTGGACAAATTGCAATAGCAGCAACTTCAAACCCAATTTCGACCTTCATGAGTCCCGAATCTCTTAAACTCAAAACATGTAAGTTGTAGATATTTTTCTTGGCTTTCCATATCATCTTGAATCAGCTCAATCGGAGCTCAGACGAGAAAGTTATGCCCTGTTTACCAAGCAATGTCGAATCTGTCCAGAATAGTCCCATTCGAATGAGATCTGAATGAGTTCCTCCCTCATTCGAATGAATTTCATGATTTACTGTTCATATTACTGTGATTTTTTCCTAATATTCGAATGCAACAGTGCCCTCATTCGAATGAATTTCTCTATCATTCGAATATGTTAGAAGTCATTCGAATGTGCCTCTTAAACTTGCGATTTGCTGTAACAGTTCTGACCATGCTTCATTATTTTAGGTATATCTTTCTGTTATGATATCCAATTTAAGATCCGTTTGATGCGTTGGAAAATAGACTTCATAGGCTTCGATTCAATATATTATTTGAATGATTTGGTTATGTTTTGGGCCCGTATCAACCCGATTAATTTCTGTCATGAAATCTGTTCGTGTAATCCGACTACCTGGTGTTCTTGGGCCTATAACTTTCTCTTCCCATTTCCAAATTGAGATCCGTTTGTTGGGTTATAAACTAGACATTTTAGGATTCATTTTGATATATTACCCGTATTATTTGGATATAAATTGAGTCTGTAATGGCCCCGTCATTCTTGGATAAAAAAATCTGAAAATTTTACTGTTTGAATCGCCTATATATATATATCATAAGCCCATTCGAATGGCTGGGCTGCCATTCGAATGGTGTGCCCTTAATCCTGAAGATCCATTCAAATTTCAGCTGTCCCATTCGAATGCCCTTGACTTATCCGAATGATACTCTCAGACCCTATTTGAATTGATCTGCATATATGCATATAACTCATCCGAATGCCTCTTAACCCATTCAAATCATACTCACCTACATTTATATACGTCATTCGAATTGCCTCACTGTTTCATTTGAAACCCCTTGCATATGTACCTTATAACCATACGAATAACCCCAACTGTATTTGAATACCATGCCTTAAATCCAAATACCTTTGCTGGCCTTTGAATATCACACTCCAAATTCAAATGAACTTTATACATGCTTATACATATATATATATACCTATTAAATAGCAACTTAGCACGGTCATCTTCTGGAAATCAAATTGCCTTAAGCTATACACTCTTTTAGCAAATCAAAGCCAAATCTGATAGTAAATAAGAATATAAAAGCGTGACCATGGTAAGTGTATTGAATGCAATTTATCTATTTTAAATGATCCCAAAAATATCCAAATTATGAGATGCCTTAGTGAAATTCCTTTTAAATATTTCTCAGAATATGGTCATCAAATTAAACACTTACTATTTGTGTAAAAGATCAATACTAGCTTGTCAATGAGCAAACACGCATGGTGTGGTATTTTAATTGCATGGGGCCTAATCATGAAATTGAGCTATGAGCACGAATACAAGTAAATGCATACTGTCACTGGTTAAATGAAGTCACAAAATACCATATGATGGGAAAAATAGTTATTAAATCTATAATACTCCTCAATTGGCGAATCAAGATTTAACCTTCAATAACATTTCTCAAATTATTCCGATATTATAACTTACATGAATCATTTGTGTCAAAGGTTACATCTTGAATGTGGAAAATGTTGAAGTAAGATATGTTGAATCTATTTGATGATGGTAAATACCTGGTATGGGTAAGTGGTGTTGAAAGTATGAATATTGAGGAAACAAAAATTTAAATGCATGTGATTGGAAAATGCATTCATGTTCATGTTATGTATATATTTTGCGCACCTATTATTTTGCGCGGAGGGAGAAAGGGTACCCTAGAGCACTTGACGCGGGACGAGGTGGCCATAGCCCGGTAGGTTGGCTCCATATTTATTTGTGAGGTTATATGAAACTTATGCACTTTTGCATGCATTGATTTATGGCTTGAGAGCTAGGGAAATTGATATTGGAAATAAAATGATGCACTCTTGCATGTATTGATTGATGGCTTGCGAGCCTGTGAGAATTGATAATGATATTGAAATTGTATGCACATTTGCATAGTGATACATGGTGACATGATATATTAATTTGAATTGATAAATTCATGAATTATGAATCTTGTATATAATTGTGGAGTCATTGATTACTCTTCTTGGTGTCATCGTGTTCTTGGATCCTATATATTGTTCATTATTTCTCGAACTTGCTGAGCCTTGTGGCTCACTTGATCTTCTTTGCCATTCCAGGTAAAGGAAAGACAGTTATTGGGGGCGAGTCCAGTAGGACTGCAGCCCAGGGATAGTGGTGTATAGAGACGCGTCCTAGCTTCAAAGATCCTAGTTAGTTATTTGGTGATGTTTATAGTGATGAGGATTTGTTATATTTATTGGCATTTGAGCCTCTTAATATTTTGTATGGCCATCGAGCCTAGAGGCATGTGATATTGAGAATGTAATTAAATCTTATTTAAACTTTCGCTGCTAGAAATGAAATGAGTTGTTATGTGAGTTCAGTTTTATTCTATATCATTTATGTAAGGACCTTCTTTCGAGTATCCTATTCTAAGCGGGAATATTCGAAAGCGGGCCTTACATTGTCTATGTGTATCTTAAGGATATGGGGTACAAAGTCACTGACTGTCGATCGTGGGTCGTAGCAGTTGATGGCTGGATGCATGGGCGCCAGTCATTGGCTATTACGATAAGCGCTAGACGGGCCAGAAGAGCTAGTACTGCCAGATTCCCGCCTTGGCTTGTGCATATCATGATGTGTGTGCTACATAGGGCTTGGGTTGCATTCACTATTGGGACATGTTTTGTGTGTGACGGGGTGTGTGAGCATTTGCATGACCCGGTCGGTCCAAGAGCCAACTTGGGTTCCCTAGGTGATCCGGTGCATTTAGAGCATTCCACATGTGTGTATTCCTATGTGGGCGTAGCATGGCCTAATGTTTGGTTTATGAGAGGCCTTGTCATCACGTTTATGCTACAAAAGCCGTTGCATTTCTTATTTGTTGCACTGCATGGTGAGAATGTGTGTTTTAGGTGATAAGTATGAGTGGTAGGCGTGGTCACGGTAAGACCTTGGGGTGAGACCCACAGCTGCATAGTCCACAATGTGGCCGTGGTAAGACCTTGGGGTGAGACCCACGACATCATAAAGACCTTGGGGTGAGACCCACAGCAACATAAAGACCTTGGGGTGAGACCTACGGCAACAGATTATGATATGAGCGACATGAATGGGCATGTAAAGGAAATGGTCTGGGGGTGGCTTATAAAAGGCTGCCAACAGGTATGTATGTTGGACTTAGGTGCCAGTGTGTGTTTTATGTGGGCCCCAAGGACCGTTTATGTGAGATTTGTTATATGTTTGTGCATCTAGAAATAAGGTAGGTATTGGGCATAGCATGACATGACGTTGCATTGGCATGATTTGCATGGGATGTCATGGGAAGAGTCATATCCTAAACCTATAGCCTTTCTTTCATGAGCTTGCTGAGTCTTGCGACTCACGTTTGCTTTCCATCATTCCAGGTAAGAGTATCCTGAGATCGCAAGTGCATATGGCAGAGTTGAGTCCAGATCGTTGAGTCATGATAGCAAGTGCAGAGTTCTCCCGAATCTAGATCCTGGATGTTTTTGTGTAATGTTTATAATTTTGATTTAGATATATGTTATGTAAGCCCAGGTGGGCCCAAGTGATGAATGGTTTTGTAAAGATGATTATGAGATGTGCTATGACAATAAGATTGTGATTTTAGTAAGAGTGTAGTTGTGTTATTATTCGATATCATTTTAGTAATTACCTTCTCACGGATCCTCTTTGTGCATGGGGAGGCTCCGAGAGGCGAGTCGTTACAATGATGAAGGTTTGTTTAGAAACTCTTATCATGATCATCATGACTTAATAGATAGGGGAATGAGAGGGAGGAAGAAAGATGATGAGAAGAAAGTGAAAAATAAAGGAAAACGATTCCGTTTTGCTGCCCAATGCAGGGAAAATAAGAGACAGGGGGTGTGGGACCCACACACCCAACCCCTCCTCTTTGGCATTTCGTGTTGGGCAACATAAAAGTTGTTCAATACAGGTAACATAACATGGCCCTAAAGAAAGATGAGAGAAAAAGAAAGAGCATGGCAAACAAGATAGTCGCTAGTTATCCAAATTAACCAAAGTGATTGAAAGAAAAAATGAGATGGGACTTCTCTATTTGAATCCCTATTATATTATTATAAATAAGTAGTGATGAACCCGTGTGATATACGAGAGGGTTTAATTTAAAAATAAAAAAATAAACTTGTTATTTTAAATAATTTTAACAGAATTGATGATTATAATTTTTTTTAATCTTTAATCATTTATCAAAATTTAAGTTTAATTAATTATTCACTATTCAATATGTTAATGGACAACACTTTTAATTCAATATACTACCATTCAATGTGTTCAAGAATAATTAACATATTAAATAGGTCATTTGACAAAATACTTATAATTTTTTATTATATTATATTTATTTATAAATAAATATTATAAAATCTAGAATATATCCACTCAAAGACGTTCATTATTTTCTATTTATTATATTATAGTTATAAATATAAATTAAAACTCTTAAATATGAGTAAAAATCAGTTTTTTCAATAATAACAAAATTTTAAAAATATAAATTTTGATTTTTTCCATAGTCTTAAAAATGTGATACCTTAAATATTAATTGGCATTGAAAAACCCTAGCATTTGATAACCTTAGATAATTTTTTATGAATTTGTCAAGATATCATATTTTCAAGACTATAATATAATTATTAAAGTAATTAATAATTAATTAATCACTACATTTAATTTAATGCAAGTTTTTTAGGAAAAAAATTCACCATTGATTGACACTTAGCATAATACTTTGTTTGCCTATCATATTTTAATATTATATAAATATATATAGAATAAAGATATAAAGATAATATTTGAAATAAATGAATAATTTTCTATAACTTAATTAATAGTTTAAGTTGTCTGTTAATATTTCTCATAAAACCCATGAAAATTTAATACAAATTTTAGAGACAAAAAACAGTTTGGCAAATTTTTGGAAGGAACAAAAATTTGCAAACTATTATATTTTAATATAATATATATTATATATTATTATATTATACAAAGATAAAATCTTATTTAATGGATAATTTTCTGTGACTTAATTAATACTTTAAGTGTCTATTCATATTACTCATAAATAGTATTTATTTTTGATTGATTGACAGATTAATTAAATATTTAATATTCACATAATAATGTATTGAAAAACCTATGATTAACATTAAAAAATTCATGTATTTAAAATTTATTATTAATTTTACAATAATTAGTACATATTATTTTAAAACAATTGAAATATTTAAATTATTAATGCAAATTATAAAATGTAAATTATTAATGCAATAAATACTAAATGCAAATCATTGATGCAAGTTTTGGGGGAAAATTTTATTACTAATTATTTCAAAGCAATTGAAATATTTAAATTATTAATGTAAATTATAAAATATAAATTATTAATGCAATAAGTATTAATTGTAAATCATTAATATAAGTTTTGGAGGGAAATTTCTTTTTTCAAGACTATCCTACTTTTATATATATAAAGTTTACACCTTAATTTGATTTTACCTTGAAAACTATATGTGCTCCAATCACACTCCCTATTTTCTTCTCCATTTCACTTCTTATTTAATTTATTTATTAATAAACTTCAATTATATTTGTTTTACCTTACTTATAATTTTTAAATACATAAATAATTAGATACACACATACACATAATCAATAATTAAATATATAAAATAATCAAATACACGCATATATAAAATAAAAAAAATAAATAAATAAAACAAGAAGGAAATATCACAAACCCAATCTGCTGGATGAGGATGAATAGCAAACCGATCTGCTCGTTTAGCAGGTCACTGCCGATGAAGCTTTTGTTGGTTGTCGTCGTCGTTTCTGTCGATCATTCTTTTATTGGTCCACACTGCTGCTTTCGCCGATCGTTCTTTTGCCAGTCCCCGTCGCTGCTTCCGTCGATCATTCAGCACGTCTTCTCTGAATGTGTTTTCGCTGCGTCTGTAACTTTTGTTGACAATTGATTTCATTATCACTACATGCATCGACCCTCTGCGACGTTAATAGTCGTTGTGGTGGGGAGAGATGGCGAAGATAGTTGGGCAAATTTGGGTTTCCATATGAGACGATGGTTTTGATCTTCGTCAATTTTTTGGCAAACCATTTTGGTGATGGCGAGCAGCGTTGGACGCAAGGATTTGGATTTGGATTGCTATATTTGGTTTGGCGATCATAAATGGCAATCCTGTTGGAGAAAGAAAAAAAGAGTAGAGAGATGAAGAAAAATAGTTTATACATAGAGTAAAATAGTTAATTCATTTCATTGGGAGGTCAGTGGTATTTCAAAAAATATTGGAGTAGTTGGTACAATTTAATCAAATTTCAAAAGAGTGAAATTTATCGGTATAAAAAAAAACAAAAATTCGTGAAAAAAAATTTGTATTCATTCATTTGTCGAATAATAAATGGTAAGTTACCTAAAAAATACTATTTATTTCAATTTAATTCATTTTTAATTTTTTTCAATAGTATACCTAACTTCTAGTTTTGTTTCAATTTTATAATAAACTTTTAATTTTTTAAACAATATACTAAATTTTGTTCTTAGTCTCAAAGGGTAATTTGTCTTCAAGTGCCCTATAGTTTTAGCCATTTGCATATGGTTTGAAAATAATCCTATAGATCCTTATCAATTTTTTTTTTATTTTGCTTGCACACCTCCTTCCATTATAAACATATTAATTAAAGGTAAATTAAGTTAATTAAATCTCAAATGAAATAAATTAAATTATATTTAATCAATAAAATCAAATAAAAATTCAAAAATTAAAAATTATCATTGTTTGCTTGAGATTAGTTCTACCTAGTGATTCACTTATAATTTCTAACCATTGCCAGAAATTATGGGTGAATCATCTTTTGCAACAGTTACCACTATTGTATTTGTCTTATTCATTTGGGCTGTAGTGTTCAATGATTGATTGCTTCCATCTTCGCTTTTCTCTACTTCTTTGTTCTTTTTTCTCAACTATAAGAGGGCCGGCTTAAAAGTTTGTGAAGCTGTAGGGGACAATTATTTTATTTTAGTGACCCTTTAATAATATACAAAATAATAAGAAATATTGAACAATTATTTTTCTTATTTTTTGAGATGTAAAATCACTAATTAAATTTTTGTATTCAAGTTTATAAAGTATTTTTTTTTCAATTGACAATATGACAAAATTACATAATTTTTCTTGTGATATAGTTGAACGTAAATAAAAATATTTTAATTTTAATTTTAAAAAAATTCTTTCTACTAAAACTACAATAACAAAAATGATTAATAGTATTTTATAAGTTATCAATGCATTTGAAAATGAATTTACCTTTTTATAAAATTTATTATTACAAGTGGTGTTTTTATTTTTACTAGTGCATCATCCGTACGATACACAGATATCACAACAAAAAAATTAACCGTTAAAGTGAAAGTTACATAATTTAGTAGTTATAACAAATGAACATCATAATAAAGAAGTAGAAAATAAACAAAATAATCATATTACAATGATGGGAAATGAACAAACATACAACAAAATTAGTTATTCAATTATTCTGGAAATATGTATGCCCTTTTTGTCTGACCTTTTTTATACTTTTATTATAGTCTTTCTACTAACACATATGTGTGTCTTTAACAAAAGATTATATCCAACGTCTATAGTATTCGTGATTTGTTAGAGTGAGGTTAATGTCTACCATTTCTAATACACTATTTTCACTTTGATGCATGAAACACTAAAAATGTGGCATATCTTATTCTGAACTCTTAGTAGCAAGGTAGTTGATTACTTAGTATAAATGATGATTTCTCGATCCATTTTATTAATTATTTGATTGAAAATATTTTTCGTTCGTTATGATTTCAATATTGTGTATGTTATTAAACTATAGTTCAATTATGGTAAATTCTTGTACAATACGATGAAAAGAATAATTTGTGCAATGAAAAAAAAAAAAAAGAATGCAAGTAAGAATGTACTTAGGAACGTTAAACACCTACTATAAATTAGTGGACTAAAAAAAATATACAAATAAATAGAAGTGAAAGAACATAAAAAATGAGCAAATACATAAGTGTGAATCAGTAAAATAAATAAATAATAAAATAAAACAAAAAACATGTAGATCAAACAAATTGCCTAGATATAAATTCAGCAATAACCAAAATATTTAGAAATAAAAAATCAGCAAACCAAGTTTATCTTGCATAAGAAATTATAACAAAAGCCAATAAATAAAATTAAACCTAAGAAATTATAACAAAAGCCAACAAATAAAATTCAGTAGCAATTAACAAAACAACCTCAAAAGTTTTATAAGAATAGGTCATAATAAAAAATAAAAAAAAAACATTGTAATCTGAAACCAATCAAATAAACTTTTTTCAGTTATCCTCCTTCTTGATCATCGATCGAATCTTCTTAGTTGCATTAGTCAACAAATCGCCAATGAGAGACCTTTTAGCAAAACACCCTTCATAGTTTTTCAATGTGTCTATAACTCACGACCCAACTTCAGCGACGTAGTAATCTCATCATTAGATTAAGAAATCTAGAATATAATGTCATTAATTAATAGTTACATCATATATATTAGGAACCCCCAAACTTATTTTACAAATATAGATATTAAATTCTAAAAATTAATGAAGCACATTTTTCTCCACAATTTCGGTCTTTTCAATCTTTCAATAAAGATCAGACTCTTACTCTTGAGAAAAGTGAGCATAACACGTTAGAACATGTTTTAGCACATAGTCATTCTTAACACATTGCAAATCTTAAAACCTTAAACACTATACTAACCTGACTTACTTCTAGCATACACGTGCACTTAAAGATCAAATTAGGATTAATTACCAACTTCATCATATTAAGAACTTCACTACGTTTGCAAATAAAGTTAAAAAAAAATTATAACATTTAAGTTATATATAAAATTATAACGTTTAAAATTATAAAAAATAAATTTAAATTAATTAAGCTATATATAAAATAAAGATAATTTAAATAATCAATTAATTATATAAATGATAATAATCAAATTTTCAAAATTGATTATCCATATATCACTTCACATATTTCTCCTGTCAATCAATTATCACATTCAAGATAGGTAACATTTTTAAGAAAGCAACAAAAAAAATAATGTTAAAAAATAAAATTATAACATTTAGTTATATATAAAATTATAACATTTAAAATTATAAAAAAATAAATTTAAATTAATTAAACTATATATAAAATAAAGATAATTTAAATAATAAATTAATTATATGAATGATAATAATCAAAATTTCAAAATTGATTATCCATACATGACTTCACATATTCCTCCTTATAATCAATTATCACATTCAAAACATGTCAAATTTTTAAAAAATCAACAAAAAAAAGTTAAAAAATAAAATTATAACATTTAAGTTATATATAAAATTATAACATTTAAAATTATAAAAAAATAAATTTAAATTAATTAAATTATATATATAATAAAGATAATTTAAATAATCAATTAATTATATAAATTATAATAATCAAATTTTCAAAATTGATTATCGATACATGATTTCACATCTTTCTTCTGATAATTAATTACCACATTCAAGATAAGTCAAAATTTTTAGAAAGTAACAAAAAAAATTAAAAAATAACTATTAACTAAAAAACATAAGCTGCGTTTTCTTTGTTATTTTCAAGTTATTTTTTATTTTTGATTTTCTAAAATAATGAAAATGCGTTCTTTTTATTGTTTTTAAAAATGCATTTTTGAAAACAAAAAACAATTATAAAGAAAACTCAAAACAACAAATAACTCAAAACTCAAAACATATTTATTTATTTTGGATGAACTCAAAAGTTGATTTGAGTTCATCCAAAATAAACTCTAAACTCAAAATACATTTATTTATATTTTATTATTATAATGAGAAAAATATTATAAAATTCATTAACTTTAAAATGTATATATATTTTTAATAATATATTAATATTAAATATTTCTAATTTACTGCATAATCAAATTTATTGAATAAATATTATTAAAAAATTATTTTCAAGATTTTAAAGAGAACACGTTTTTTTAATTTTTTATTTTGAGAAATAATTTTTTAAAATGACAGAGAGAATATGTTTTTAATTTTCTAAAAATAGACTATCAAAACAGAAAATTAAAAATTAATTTAAATTCAAAACTAAAAATTAAAAGTAAAGAGAACGCAGCCTTAATGTTAAGACGACTTTTAAAAAATTAAGTTGTTACACAAAATCTGTTCACACTGTCATGACTTTACATATTGATATCCATACATGAGTTTTTTAAGAAAACAACCAAAAAAAAAAGTTAAAAAATAAAATTATAATATTTAAGCTATATATAAAATTATAACATTTAAAATTATAAAAAAAATATATTTAAACTAATTAAACTATATATATAAAAAATAAAGATAATTTAAATAATAAATTTATTATAAATGATAATAATCAAAATTTTAAAATTAATTATCCATATGTGACTTCACATATTCCTCCTACCAATAATAAAAATATAAAACATAATAAATTTTTCAAAAAAAATATGACAACATATAATAAATATAATTAAATAGCCTATAAAAAATATTTTTTATTTAAAATTATAAAAAAAATTAAATTAATTAAACAATATATATATAAATTAAACATAATTTAGATAATCAATTAATTATATAAATGATAATAATCAAATTTTTAAAATTAATTATTCATATATGACTTTACATATTTCTCTCCTTCGATAATAAAAATATAAAACATAATAAATTTTTAAAAATAAATATAAAAACATATAATAAATATAAATAACCTATATAAAATATTAATTTTGTCAAAATAGCTTAAACGACTTATTTAATAAAAATTAAATTAATTAACTGACATATATAAAATAAAGATAATTTAAATAATTAATTAATTATATAAATTATAATAATCAAAATTTTAAAATTGATCATCTATACATGATTTCACATCTTCTCGTTCACAATTAATTACCACATTTAAGACAGGTCAAATTTTTTTTAAAGTAACAAAAAAAAATAAAGTTAAAAAATAACTATTAATTGGAAAACTTAATGCTATGACGACTTCCAAAACATTAAATTGTTACACAAAACCTATTCACATTGACAAACCAGAAACATGATTAAAATTAATTGATTGAAAACCAAAAGCACGGTTAAACTAATTAAATAAATGATAATAATCAATTAAGTTATATATAAAATTATAACATTTAAAATTTTAAAAAATAAATTAAATTAATTAAAATATAAAATTATATAAAACTATAACATTTAAAATTATAAAAAAATAAAATAATTATACTATATATAAAATAAAGATAATTTAAATAATCAATTAATTATATAAATGATGATAATCAATTTAATCAAATTTTGAAAATTGATTATCCATACATGATTTTACATATTGCTCTTATAAAACTTAAAGTTAAAAAATAATTATTAATTGAAAATTTTAATGCTGGGACGACTTCCAAAGAATTAAATTGTTACACAAAATCCGTTTACATTGACAAACCAGAAACATGGTTGTAACGCCCCGTAAATGGAAATTTAATTTAATTATTCGTTATTGGGGTAATTTAATTTAAAAGGAATATTAATATAACTTGTTGTTATAAATAATAATAAATTATGTGGTTTTAAGGAAATAAGAAATTAGGGTAATTAATTATTTATTTTAGAATATTTTATAATAAGAAAAAATTGAAATAAATTAAATTGTGGAATTTTTATAAGTTCCGGGTGTTAATGTAAATATTATAGGGTGACGCAGCGTGTAGCGCGAGTGTGAAGAAAACACACCAAAACAAACCCTTGAAAGAGCAAACTTTAATGGCCGAACCTTGACTTTCAAGAAGACGCAAAAACAAGACTGTTTTGCTAAGAAAACCCAAATAAATTGCTGAAATTTGATTGATTAAAACTTGATTACAAACTCTAGATGCTATGCATATGTATAGTATTTGGCTAATCCAAATCAATCTAATATTTGGAAAATAAAATCCAACTAGAATCCTAATAAAAATAAATCATAAATAAAAGTCAACTGAAATCCTAATAAAAATAAAACCCTAATCAAACATGAAGTAGAATCCTAAATCAAGTAGAAACATGAAGTAGAATCCTAAATCAAGTAGAAATATAAAGTAGAATTCTAAATCAAGTAGAATTCTAAAACTTAAGAAGTATTAAAATAACATTATGATACTACTATTTTGGTGATACTGTTCTGATTTGATTGGGTCGGCCTTGGGCCGAGTCTTGATTGGTGACCGCATCATAGGGGGTGTGTGTGTGAATAATGAAAGTTAGGGGGGTGCTGGTGCGAATTTCAGAAAGGGCCGAAAAGTCACCTCAAATATAATGTAAGGCGTATTAATGTTGAAGGTGGCGTGCGGGCGCGAGGGTAGCCGTGGGTTCGAATCCGCGGGCAGGCGCGCTAGGCTGAGGGAATTTAGCTGATTTTAATCAGCCTTGGGCGTCGGAAACGACGCTGTTTCGGTTAAGGTGGTGGCCTCCCAGCGGCTGCCACGTGGCTTCTCCTCCTCCGCTCATTTTTGCTCCTATTTAAGCCCTGTTTCGGGCATTTTTCTTGCAACGAACAACAAGCAAATTAAAGAAAAGAAACAGCGGGCGCGGGTGAGAAATTGGGATAAATTGGTGAAGAAATTCAGATTAAATCAAATTTAATTGAAGATTTAATTTGCCAAGTATGTAGACAAGCTAGTAATAAATATTTTGTACGGTCGAAATTTCGTTTCGAGTCCGATTTTGTTAATTTTGGCAAATTATTAGGATATTGCAATTTGTATAATTTTTACCGTGTTGGGTCGAAACAAGTCTAAGGATATCTTTGTAAAGGCAAGTTCTTTATGCTCTATACAACGTCCCTTTCGTTGTCAATTTATTTGACCTCCCTTCGTTCGTTTCGACCGTTAATTGATTTTGGAATTTTGAACGATTTACTTTAAATTTAATTTATTAAAAACTGGCCAAGTGGATTTTATTTGTTGGTTGCCTACGGGGGTTTGTGTCTATTGTTTTACTTTTATATACTTAGTTTTGATGATGAAAAATAATATTTTATTTAATCCCTAAGTTATGAATCAATGTTGTGGTTTTCAACATAAATCAATTTCAAAATCAAGTATTATTTTGTGAGAATGAAAACCAAATAAATTTCAAAAATCGAGAATTCAAAGTCATATTTTTTTAAGTCTGGAAGGTTAGAGCATCTTATAAGGAGACATATATGAAAATGTTTTAGTTTTAGAAAACTAACTCCCGGTAATTCAATAGTTAACATTCATTAGTGATAAAATGATTTTTAACGAATTTTTCAAGAAATAGAAAGTGTATATCTTGAAGGTGGTAAAATCACAAAATCCTAACTTCCTACTAAAACCCAAATTCTACTTTTTTATTCTTATGGATTTTGATTTTTTTGATATTTTTATTGAATCCAAATGGGGGGTACTTTCTTATTTACATTTATGTATTAAAGTAAATGTAAATATGTTGTAATGTTGTCAAGCTTCATTCTGTTGAAAATTTTCTTCATCTATCGACTGTGTGATTCAATCTGTCGAATATGCCCATAAATAGTCGACTATGTGCTTAAGGATAGTCGACTATGCCTATTGTTCTGTCGACTATTTTTTATTATGTCGACTATTGTGAAAGAATAGTCGACTATGCTATTTATTCTGTCGACTATTTTTCAAAATTTTCTTTATAATATTTGATCTGTCGACTATGTAAAAGAATCTGTCGACTATGAGAAGTTTTGGTTGAGGAATAGTCGACTATGTCTTCTTATCTGTCGACTATGCCTATTTTTATTTGAAGAAATAGTCGACTAACCCATTTGATCTGTCGACTATGTGTTTCACAGAAACTTACAACGGCTAGTTTTTCAATCTCCAACGGCTAGTTTCTCATTCTCCAACGGCTCAATAAAGGCTAGTTTTGTGTAAGATTCTTGGTATGCTTATATATACATATCAAGGAGATCAAGAGAAGACTAATGGACGAGAATGAAATAATTTGAGCTTACTGTTACTTTCGTTTGTATTTACAGTGATTGGGCTTCAATTTTTTTTCTCTCTTCAAGGCTTTGATTTTAACTTGTATTAATTCATTCAAGCCTTAATTTCTTTGTGAGAGAACTTGTAACTAAGAGTGCCAACTCTTAACATTTCGTTTACATTTGTATCACTTTTATTTTCCTAGCTTTGTGTTAGAAGACTTGCTCGTTAAAGCAAGGGGCTGTAATTCCTAGCTAGGTGCTAGAGGGCTTGCTTGTATAAGCAAGGGGTTGTAATTCCTAGTCTTGGACTAAAGGACCTACTTGGTTTAAGTAGGGGGTTTTAGTGGATTGTTTGCAAAATCCTTAGTGAGGAACTAAGGTAGTGGATTAGGCTTGGGTTAAGCCGAACTACTATAAATCCTTGTGTTTCTTGTGGTTGTGCTCTTTGATCTATTTATCTTTCCAAGCATTTCGTTTTTCCTCACTTGGTTCACATATTTATTTTTTGTAAACTTTCATCTGTCACTTTTATATACTTCACGTTTTATTTCATAAAACCTCAATTTGTGTTAAAAAGCTTTTCAAGTTCAATTAAGTTTTTAAAATAACCAATTCACCCCCTCTTGATGTGTGCCGTAGCACCTCCCGTTCTAACAATTGGTATCAGAGCCTAACTCCTTATTTCAAGGTCTAACAACCTGAGGAGAGATCCATGGCTCTTAAAGAAGGTTATCCTATAAATGTGGCACCTTATTTTGATGGCTCATTCTATAATTTTTGGAGAAAAAGAATTTGTGTATTCATAACATCCATCGATTGTTATTTGTGGTATATAGTTGAAAAGGGTTTTGTTTTAAAACCAAAGATGGAATGGGATGATCGTGATAAAATAAATTTTTCTTTAAATATTAGAGCTATGCATATTTTACAGCATGCCCTAAGTGATGATATTTATATTAAAGTTTCTAAATGCTCCAATGCTAAAGATATTCTAAACACTCTTGATTCATTATATCTGTAAGGCCCGCTTCCGAATACTCGAAAGAAGGTCCTTACATGGATGATATAGAACAAAACTGAACTCAACTCATTTCATTTCTAGCAGCGGAAATTTAATAAGATTTAATTACATTCCCAATATCTCATAACTCTAGGCTCGATGGCCATACAAAATAATATGAGGCTCAAATGCCATAACATAATAAATTTTCACTATTACAAACCTCACCAAATCACTAACTAGGATCTTTAAAGCTAGGACGCGTCTCCATACACCACTATCCCTGGGCTGTAGTCCTACTGGACTTGCCCCCAATAACTGTCTTTCCTTTACCTGGAATGGCAAAGAAGATCAAGTGAGCCACAAGGCTCAGCAAGTTCGAGAAACAAGGAACAATATATATGATTCAAGAACACGATGACACCAAGAAGAGTAATCAAGGACTCCACAATATATACAAGATTCATAATTCATGAATTATCAATTCAACCCAATATATCATCTCACCATGTATCCCTATGCAAATGTGCATAAAATTTCAATATCATTATTAATTCTCACAGGCTCGCAAGCCATCAATCAATACATGCAAGAGTGCATCATTTCATTATCAATATCAATTTTCCCGGCTCTCAAGCCATAATTCAATGCATGCAAAAGTGCATAATTTCATTATCAATATCAATTTCCCCGGTTCTCAAGCCATAAATCAATGCATGCAAAAGTGCATAAGTTTCATAGAACCTCACAAATAAATATGGAGCCAACCTGCCGGGCTATGGCCACCTCGTCCCGTGCCAAGTGCTCTAGGGTACCCTTTCTCCCTCCGCGCAAAATAATAGGTGCGCAAAACATATATATATGAAACCTGTACATGTATGCATCATGTATGCATTTGCCAACCACATGTATTTAAATTCCTGATTCTGCAATATTCATGCTGTTAACATCACTTACCCATACTGGGTATTTCCCCCATCATCAAATAAATTCAACATATCTTACTTCATAATGTTTACCACATTCAAGATGTAATTTATGACACAAAAATGCTTAATGTAATTTATAACACAAGAATACTTCTTTGAGAGATGCTATTTAATATTAAATCTCGATTCACCAGTTGAGGAGTATTATAAATTTAATAACTATTATTCCCATCATATGATTGTTGTGACTTCATTTAACCAGTGATAGTATGCATTTACTTACATTCACGCTCATAGCTCAAATTCATTATTCTACTCCATGCAATGAAATGACCACACCACGTGAAATTGCTGACCAAACATAATCCTGAAATTTTTCTAAGGTAATGGACCAAATAGAACATTTTTTGAAAATGTCTTCATCTTGAAAAACTAACTCCCGGTAATTTGATTACTAGCATTTATTGTTGTAAAAATGATTTTTAATGAATTTTTCAAGAAACGGAAACTATGTATTTCGATGGCGGTAAAATTGCAAATTCATGGATTTGTACTAAAACCAAAATTCTAACTTTTTATTTTTATGGATTTTGATTTTTTTGATATTTTTATTGAATCCAAATGGGGGGTACTTTCTTATTTACATTTATGTATTAAAGTAAAGGAAAGTAAAATATAAATTAAGGAAAATGCAAACATTTACTTAAGTTAAGGAAAGGTAAATAAACAAGGTGAGAGCTGATAGCTCTCATTCAAAGGCATACGGGACGAGCTCGGGAACAGCTCGGTCTTGAGGTCGCAGCTTACGGAGAGAGCTCAAGAGACCTCGCGGGAAGGACAAGCGAACGAGCTCGGGGTCATGAGGTGAACGAGCTCGCGGTCAAGGGGTTGAGCAAGAGCTCGCTGGAAGAGCTTGAGGTCAGGCGCGCGGCAAGAGCTCGCGGCCAAGAGCTTGACAAATGAGCTCGCGATTAAGCGGCCAGGGAGCTTATGGATGTGAGCTCGCGGCAAAGAGCTGGAACGAGCTCACGGAAAGAACTGGAACGAGCTCGCTAGAACATTAATGAAGCTGAACGTGTATATATATATAACTGGGTTTGCTGAACAGAACAGAACAGGGGCATTCGAATGACTGTTTAAGCATAATATATTGTGGATTAGCTAGGCAGGGCATGCTTTAATAAGCTTTTCAAATCTCTGGGGGGTATCAGCTCGTTACGCATATTGAATATAAGTAGTTACAAGTGGGTCTCATATATATAGGCAAACAGTTTATATATATTTTCAGTTGAGGCTTTTGCTGTTTGCTCCAAATGCCTTAATGAAATCATTTGAATGGACTGAGCATTTTACATTCAAACACAGCACATATACATATAAGAAGCATTTGGATCAGCAAGCTCATTCAGGGGGTGATACACATAAATATATATATATATATATATACATTGAACACTGCTTCTTTGGATGCAGAACGAACAGAGGTTCTCATCCTCACCTAGCTATATAAAATGCCATTCACGAAGAAAGCTTGGGGTGAAAACAAACCCCATTTTGAGATCGCAAGAAAACCCACAGAGAGATACAAAAGCAAAAGGTTGAACACAATGAGATAAAATGAACACAGTGAGCTAAATGAGCTAAAATGGACACAGCAAGCCAACATGTACGCATTAATCATATTGGCAGAAGGAGATATGTGAAGGAACTTGCACTGAAAATCAAAGGGGAGTGCAAGAAGAACTTGCCTGATAACTTTGCTATGCAGAAAAATCCTCCATTCTTGAAGCTGCTATCAACCCAGACGAAAATACCAGCAACCAGGAGGGAAAATGGAAGATAAGGAGAAGAAGTCTTAGATAGGAAAGGAGAGTACGCACAAGAGAAAAGGTCTCCACTGCAGATGAAACATGAAGAGGGCAATGCGCAGTCTGCACCTGCAACTTTGTCCAAATGACCTGATTGCCCTTCACCTTTACAATGGTCAAATGAAAGACCAAGGGCACTATTGACATTTGATGGCTAATTTATTTTATTATGACTTTCTTTCAAAAATTTCAAATCTCATTCCCCAATTGGGCTCAGCCCATACCTTGGGCCATTCCATGGCCCAACTCATTAATCCAAATGAATTATCATAATCCAAGCCAATTCATAAAATAATTAAAAATTTTGAACACATCACAATGGCCCAATTTATTTGGACTTTTCTCACATTGATGGATCCCAATTAAATAGGCTACAAAATTCTTATTTCCACTTACTCTTTATTCCAATAAACAAGGGAGAATGTTTTCAACCCTCAATTAATTAAAGCAAAAAATTTTTGAATCCAAAATAAAATACCCAAAAACGTCTAGACCCCTTGACGGGTCGTTACAATATCTTTCTAACAAATGTTGTGAGCAAGTTGATGAAAATTCACAGGTTAAAAATTCATTGAATCATCAACAAATAGAGGAGAAAGGAAGTTCCCGTGCCTCTAGTGAAGAAAGCTCAAACATGTGTTTCATGGTAAATAAAGAAAATGAGGTAACCTCTACTTCTACTCTTGTTATTGATATTGATCATGAGTCTAGTTTTTCATATGCTTATAATGATAACAGTGAGAATGATTTTTCAAATGAAGAGTTATTGAATGCTTTGAATGATTTATATGAAAATTGTGAAAAGCTATATTTGAAAAATAAAACTGTTCAAAAGAAATTAGATTTATTGTCAAAAAAATTGGAAGTTTTAAAATCTAAGAATGAATATTTGATTACTTCCAATAAAGAATTGTTAAAGGAAAATGTTTTGGAAGAATTTGAATTGAAATCCTCAAATAGCGCATTAAATAAGAAATTCAGTTTAAGAGAAGAGATTACAAATTCATGTGATCATGAACTAGGTGTTCAAAATTTTAATAGTCAAAGAGCAAAAGTCAAGAGCTCACATTTACACACCTATCATGAAATTAAATGCTTTTATTGTGGTAAATTAGGTCACATTGCATACAAATGTCCTTTAAAAAGGAAATCATATTATGGACCTAAAATGAAATGGATTCCTAAGGAAACCAAGCCTTTAAATGTTTCTCATGCAAATCCTCAAGAATCCAATCATGTTTTGATACCTAAAATCTCTCATTTTAAGAATAATGTGCATAAGGATAAGAAGCAAACAACTTTCATAAAGAGGAAACGCAAGTCCTTTGCTTCACATCCTAACTATTGGTATCATGTTTTTAACAAAGATTTTATAAGGAACTATCCCAAGGTTCTTAAATAAGTATGGGTTCACATATTTTTGAAATTGATTATCAAATTATATAAATGATATAATCAAATTTTTGAAATTGATTATCCATATATGACGTCACATATTTCTTTTGACAATCAATTACCACATTCAAGACAAGTCAAATTTTTAAGAAAGTAACAAAAAAAATAAAGTTAAAAAATAAAATTATAATATTTAAAAATATAAAAAATATATTTAAATTAATTAAACTATATATAAAATAAAGATAATTTAAATAATCAAATAATTATATAAATGACAATAATAAAATTTTTGAAATTGATTATCCATACATGACTTTACATATTTCTCCTGACAATCAATTACAACATTCAAGATAGGTCCAATTTTTAAGAAAGCAACAAAAAGAATAAAGTTAAAAAATAAAATTATAATATTTAAGTTATATATAAAATTATAACATTTAAAATTATAAAAAAATAAATTTAAATTAATTAAATTGTATATAAAAAATAAAGATAATTTAAATAATCAATTAATTATATAAATGATAATAATCAAATTTTCAGAATTAATTATCCATATATAACTTTACATATTTCTGTTGTCAATAATAAAAATATAAACATAATAATTTTTTTAAAAGAAATATGACAACATACGATAAATATAAATAACATATACAAAATATTAATTTTGTCAAAATAACTTAAATGACTTATTTAAAATAATCTAATTTTGCCTAAATAACTAATTTAACATAACCTACCAACTAATTATTTTTCAAAATTAAGTAATAACATAAACATATATATGATTTGTACTTTTTTTTGCATGATTTTGAAACTAATTAAGGGTTTTAGAGTTTTGAGTGGTGGCTTTATTGAGAGAGAATGAAAGATAAATTATGGGAAATAAAATAAAAAATTAATATTTTTTTTAAAAAAATTATTTGGCACCCGATGGTATTACTTGATATCTCAAGATTTCTCCCAATTTAAAAAAATATCATTTTTTATAATTTATTTCAATTAAAATTTTATGTTAATATTTAAAAATTAATAATATGGATTAGATATTGTCTCTTCATATACCATGCTTAGACATTCTCCAAGCACTTCTTAGCTAAAAAAGTTATGTACAAATTCCAAGAACTATACGTTTTTCATAAATCTAGGCTTAATTAATGATCTACAAAAATTCTATTTCGGGTAAGAAAAAAATAAATAAAATATAATAAAATATCAAAATAGAAATTGAAAATGGGCCAGAAAAGAATTTGGTGGCTGTTTTGTTATAATATATATATATGGTTATATTTTATTTTAAAACTTTTAATTCTGAAAATAAATCTAAACCATCTGTAATATTCCAAAATTTGGAGACAAATAATAGTTATTAATTTTGATATTTGAAGTCATTATTGAATATTTGGAGATTTTAGAAAGTATATGTATTTATATTGTTTGAGGAAATAGGAAATTTAGGTAATTAATTAAATTAATTGGGAGTATTTATGAAAATGGTAAATAAATTAATTTAGCGAAATTCTGAAAATTACCGGGTGAAAGTGAAATAAGGAATAAAAGAAGTGTAGGGTGTGAGTGACATTTTCGGAAAGTTGTGGGTGTTGGTGTAAAAGCTGAAAAGTGATTGAAAGTTACTTTAAATTTAATAGAAGGCTTATATATGTTGAAGGTGGGCGCGGGCGCGAGCGATTGCGCGTAAGGACAGCCGTGGGCGTGGCGAGGGATTGAGACCAAGGGGGAGCAGCATGCGCGCGAGGAAAATGGCTGATTTTTTAGCCAAAGGGGGGCCGAAACGAAGTCGTTTCGGCCCAAGGCGATGGCAGCCATATGCGGCTGCAGGCCGCGCCACACGGCAGCCCTTGGGCTGTCGATTGTGCCTTGCGCACGAAGCAGCATTTTGCTGCGTTTTAAGGGGCCAATTTTGGCCATTTTGCAAGCAAAATAGAGAGGAAAAGAGGGAGAGAAAGGGAGAAATTAAGGAAGAAGAAGAAGAGCTCGCGAGCAACAGTTGGGGAGGAAGAAAATTAGAGAAAATTAAGAGATTTTGAGGATTTATTGGTGTTTAAAATATTCAGGTAAGTGGGTAAAGTTAGTATAAATGTTATATGTTTAAATTATAAAATTTATACGGTTAGATTATATAGTTTACGAGGTTAGATTTAATTAATTTAAGTTGCAGTCCTATCAATGCAGTAAAACGTTTTACTTCGCAACGGGAGCACAAAAGAGTCTAAAATCCATCGTTTTCAGGCAAGCTCCTAACCCTCTCTTCGCGTTATTTATTTCCCATGAAAGTCTTCGAAGTTTCTTATACTCTAAACCCTCCCTCGTCGTGACTCGGTTCCACTCATTAATAATAATAATCCGCGTGGTAACTACTATATGACCTTTATTTTATTAATGGGTTTATTGTTAATGGAAAGAGCTAAGCAATGACGTCTTTGTGTCTTTCATTTTAACCATCACGGAGCTTCGTATTGCTCCGCTTCCCTTGGGAATGATGCCGAACCCACTGGGGCTAGGTTCTTAGAAAATGATATGGTATTATGGAAATATGTCAAAAGTCTATTATATATGTTGAAATGGTTTTCTACGAATGAGAATGGTATCATGATGTTATGTGGTTATGTACATGAAGGGTTATGGAGAAATGTTGTATAATGTTAAGTTCAGAAGATATAAAGTTAATAGTGTCAATCAGTGTGTCTAAAGGTATGGGTACAAAGCCACTAACTGTCAACCATGGGTCGTGGCAATTGATGGCTGGATGTATGAGCGCCAGTCATCGGTTGTTACGATAAGAGCTAGACGGGCCAGAAGAGCTGGTAGTCCAGATTCCTGCATTGGTTTGTGCATATCATGATGTGTGTGCTACAAGGGACTGGGTTGCATTCACGTGGGGACAAGCTTTGTGTGTGATGGGATGCGTGAGCATTTGCATGACCCTGTTGGTCTAAGAGCCAATTTGGGTATCCTAGGTAAGCATATGCATTTAGAGCATGTCGCATGTGTGAATTCTTATGTGTGGGCGTAGCAGTGCCTGATGCTTGGTTTATAGGGGCCTTGTCATCACGTTTATGCTACAGAAGCCCTTGCATTTCTTATGTGTTGCATTGCATGGTTCTAATGTTACTGTTATTCTGGACGGGAGTACCGTGTCAGGTGTCGGGAGAATCAACTCATGTGAACTTCGGCTCGGCTTAGATATTAACTCGGGGTTGGCTTAAGGGAAGACCAAGGTCGCGGAAGTATATGATTATGTGATGTATGACATGGAGAACACATGATAGTATGATGGGTATCAGGAAGTGCATGTAACGAGAATCAGAAAAAGGCAAATGTTGAATGTCAGGAAAAGCCGACCATGTCAGGAAAAGGCTGGTCTAAGAGAATGATGAAATGGTAGCCTATGTTAGGCTGCAACAGGTTTGTATGCGGGACCTGGGTGCCAATGTGTGACTTATGTGGGCCCCTGGTTCCTTATGTGCAGTTAACTTTATGTTATGCATGTAGAAGTAAGGCACGTATGGATCATGACATGGTGTGGTTGCATTGGCACGATTTACATGGGGTGTCATGGAAAGAGTCCTACCCTAAACTCTTAGCTTTTCTTTCATGAGCTTGTTGACTCTTGCGACTCATGATTGCTTTCCATCATTTCAGGTAAGAGAAACGCCTGTGATAATAGGTACGTTCAGCGGCGTTTGGGTCCAGGCCATCATGCAATGGTAGCAAGTGCAGAGCTCTCCCAAAACTAGATCTTGAGTGTCATCGTGTCTTTATTAAGGTTAATGTTTACATTTTTGAGATTGTCCTATATTATGTAAGCCCAGGTGAGCCGAAGTGATGAATGGTTTTGTAAAAATGATTATGAGATGTGAAATGATAAAAAGAATATGATTTTAATAAGGATTTTACATGAGTTGTAGTTGTGTATTATTCGGTATCATTTTAGTAATGACCTTCTTAGGATCCTCTTGGTGCACGAGGGCTCCGGGAGACGGGCCGTTACACCATCAATATCAGAAAACATATCAAGTTTTAGAAAATTTTAAAGATTTAAATAATTTTTCTTCAAATTATCATCATGAAATAATTTTAATTTTTCTACATTATAAAGAAAATCAAAATTATTTTCGTATATTTGAAATTGTTCAAATCCATTTTGAAAAGAAAAAATAGCATGATCTGTTGAGCCAACTTACTCATATTAATTAAGTTTTGATGAATAACAAAAAGAGAATTTTCAATATACAAAATAAATTATTTTTAATGATTAATAAAAAGAATATTTTTATTAAATATATTAATTATAGTATCGAATTATGTTTAATTAATTTATAAAATATTTTTCATAACATTTGTATTACCAAAAAAAAAATTCTATTAAAAATATTTTTTATATAATTTTTAAATTAATTTATAAAATATTTTTCATAGTATATGTATTACCAAAAATATTATTTTTTATTAAAAATATATTTTTTAATTTAATTTATTAAATATTTTTTTCATAAGTGTATGTATTTTCAAAAATATTATTTTCCATTAAAATTATTTTTCAAAGTATTTCTAAAATGTATAAAAAATAATTTTGTGAAATTTGGACAAAAAATTAATTTTTCATTGTTGCTACAGTACACATTAACATTGCTATAGTGCCACTAAAGTAATTTTCAGAATGCTTATAAATAGTTCCAAATTCATTTTGGATATCATTTTTTGCTCATATTACTTATCCAAATCACTCAAAAGCTTTCAAGATAATTTTCAAGAATTCTAAAGCTCTTAAAGATTCGTTGCACATCCACCGAAGAGCCACAAGGCAATAGGAGAAAAAGAGATCGCAAAGTCAAATTCGATCTTCTCCATTCATGTTGAGGTCATCGTTTATTTATTTATTTAAATATTATTACCTTATATATTTTGTACTTAATTGCTTATTTGTGTCAAAGTGTGGACAATTATTTGTGAACAATTAAATTATCATTGTGGATTGTATAGATTTTCTAGAACCGTTAAAATCTAGGTGAATCTAGTTTTCAAGGTAAGGCAGGGAGAAAACCTTAGTATTTGTGATTTTCCTAGAACCCATTGTAATCTAGGAGTGTATTTAGTTTCCAAGATAATCTAGTGTGAAAATCTTGATGAAATTAGTGGAACCCCAAGAGTGATTGAGACATTGGGAGAGTGGAGTAGGTGTGTGTAGAGACACTGAACCACTATAAATTGTCTTGTGCCTCATTTATTTATTCTTGCTATTTCTTGTGATTTGCAATTTATTAATCTCAAACTCACATATACATAGTTATAAAATCTTAATTTGTTTAAAATTAAATAACAAGAATTTAATTAAAAAAAATAATTTATATATTTTTAAAGAAAATAATTAATCAATAGTATTTATCAAAAAAGAGAAAAATTTTAAACACTTAATTCACCCCCCTTTTAAGTGGCTACACCTTAAAGGACAAACATGATCAACAAAATATGTAAAATAATTAATTATAAAAGATTCTTCAATAGATAATTTTATCTCCTTATTTTCATTCTCATCAAATAATTATTTTTCTCTTTTTATTGTAGGTTTTTTACGAAACTTTGGTTCTATATTCATTTGCTCTACAATCTCTTTAGTTTAAATCATAGAATTTAAACTCAATTTCTCTATAATTTTTTAAAAAAGAAATAAGACATTTTCAAGTGATTTATTGCTATAGAAATGCCCATATTTTTACATTATAAGTATTTATTGATCATATTAACAGTAAATAACATATCGTACTAAATAATCATGCTTAACAGGAATTCAAAATTTTCAATCTCATATGTTTATAAAGAAATAACTTCACTTTTTGTTTTAGGATCATTACTAATTTTTGCTAATTGATATAAAACATCTTTTATTATAGAGATTGAAATTTAATTATTTTAACACTTTCAATACGACTTTTTCGATGTGTTTGTGATAATGGTTTAAGTGTCAAATAAAAAACACAATCTTGTAAATTTTTTTATCTTTTTGTAAACAAAAAATAATGACAATATGTGTTGTGTGACTCCAAAAAAATGTCATAGTATTAACACATGAATTAGCATATCACAAAGAACTAAATTATTAAAATTGTAGCAACCATATAGTGTTTAAAATGCTATAGAATTCATATCGAATAATCTTTTTTTATACACCTTGTTATTTACGTTTCATATTAGACCCATTATCATATTATTGTACTCTCACGTTATTTATATCAAGTTTAAATTTTTTTTATTTCACTTGTGAGTACATTAAAAAGACATTGAGCAGATGTACCACCCACTTTTAAAAAATTTATAAAATATTCTTTTATCTTTATCAAACTTATTAAAATATCTACACATCTTAATATAAAAGACATTTGTTCTTCATGACTTGCATCTAGGGTACAATCAAGTATAATTGAAAAATATTTTGATTTCTTTAATTTTTTTTAATAAAGATGTTTCTTATTTCTATTGCTAAAATATTTATTTACTCATTTTATATATGATGACCAAGGTAATAAGTATGAATTTCTTTATTTTGAATGTGTTCAACGTATTCTTGCATTATTGAATCTGATAGGTTTGAAATGATATGGGACACCATAAGAGAGAGTGAATTGGATAATTTAAAATTTTATTTGAAACTTAAAATCCTTTTAATGAAAAATAAAACTTCAATGTAAGTAAGGATTACTGAAATGTTTGGAACAATAAATGAAATAAAAGGCATAAGTAAGAGATGAACAAAAGAATTTATCGTGGTTCGGTTTAAACCAAGTCTAATCCACTACTTTAACTTCTCATTAAGGATTTTAAACCAATTCACTAAATCTCCTATTTGAACCCAAATAGGTTATCTAGTCCAAAACTATGATATACAATCTCCTACACTCAAGGTAAGCCCTTTAGCACACTTGCTAGGAAATCAACCTCATACTTAAAAAAGTAGCCCTCTAGCTATATAAACTAAAAAATATAAGAATTGAATAATAAAGAAATGATCTAAGAGATAAATCCCTTAGTTACAAAATCTCTCAAAATACAAACAAGACTTAAATGAATTGATATAAATTAAAATCAAAGTCTTGAAGAGAGAAAAATGAAACACAATTAATATAAATATAAATGAGTATAAGATGTAAGCTCAAATAACTTTATTCTCATCCATTAGCTCTTCAAGATCATCATTGATTTGTATTTATAAATATTCTACAAACTTCAACAAAAAACTAGCCATTTAAAGCTGTTGAAAATTGAAAAATTAGCCGTTGGAGGTATCAGACGAAAGAAACTATTGACAAATGCAATGCAAGTTTTTTGTTAGTTGACAGATTGAAAGCATTAGTCGACAGATGTAGTAGCGTTAATCGACAAATTAAAGTATTAGTCAACAAATTGAAGGAAATATTAGTTTGTGCACATAAATAAACTAAAGTGCTTCCAATTTGAGTGGCTCCTTCTCGCATATAAGTTTTAGGCTTGGTTAGTGACAGGGGTTCAAAACTTGGGGGCAACAACAACACTTGTTTTATTTTCAAATCCTTTTAAAAAAATTTGGTACAACACTTTTAGTCAAATAAAAATATAACTTTCCAACTATCATCAAGAAATTTTACCGTAAGATTTTTTACATTAGATTGTTGAGACTAATTTTCATTCAACATTTTTTATTATAATATTTCAAATGTCATCAATAAATTTATAACTAGATTTTTGACATTCAATTATATGATGGAATTAATTTTTATTTGGTGCTTAATAAATCATATAAAAATAATTTCATGCACCAAGTCAATAAACATGATAAACTAATTTCATCATCAAAGTGCAATTGATTTTTTTCATCAAAATTATATCAAAGATAAAATATCAATCTATCAAGAACATAAGGATGGTCCTTTTACATTCGAAAAATATTAGTTCATTTTGATCGATGGTTCAAAACTAATATTTAAAAAAATTATTTCGGAGATTTCATCATAATACTTGTTTGTACAAATCTCCATATATAAGAATAAAGAAAATCATAATTCATTTGGTTTTTATTTTCATTATAACAAAGTACTTTAAATTGATTTTTGTTTCCAAATCATATACTTTGATTTAGAGTATAAAATCATTGGATGTTTTTTATCATTAAAACTAAACA
Organism: Diospyros lotus; assembly: GCF_014633365.1. Classification (NCBI taxonomy): domain Eukaryota; kingdom Viridiplantae; phylum Streptophyta; class Magnoliopsida; order Ericales; family Ebenaceae; genus Diospyros; species Diospyros lotus. The sequence continues at coordinate 32,464,398 of NC_068345.1, forward strand.
CAAAAATAAAATATTAGAATCAAACTTAGCAATCATTTCAATTCAATTCAAAAAATTTCTATTACTATCTTGATAAATCTTCTCATTTGTACCACGAAATGTCAAATTATTTTTTGAATAATTTTTTTACAATAACAATAATTCGTATTAGTACATTCTTTCAATATATTTTCTTTTTATTTATTTTCTTTTATAAATATTGATCAATTTTTTTATTTTCAAGTAATCTCATCTCAGCATTAACCTAAGTGTTTATTATAGTATATTCATCACTTGTTTCGTGACTTTTAAGTTTGGCACTAAGATTTTTTCAATCTTTACACTATTCATTTGCTAATTGACTTGTATTTAATTTTAAATTAAATAATTTACAACAATAACAAAATAATTTACCTAATTCTTTTGAATATACTATCCATTTTCTACCATATTTTTCTTCATCTGGTAAATTTTGAATGTAATAAATTGTAAAAAAGTGTTTAGAATTTTTATATATTGAAAAATCTAAAATATATCTAATTGGACCTTTCTCAACTAATAAATCAATTAGTTTTGAGTGTAAATTTTTCTATTGTGCTGATCATAAATATTTTTAATAGTTGTTTCATTTTATCATTAATATTTTTAATCTTGTCGATTAGAACACATTCTTTTAAACTTTTATCACTTTCTTCACTATTTTTTTGGTGAATATGAACTGTTATCCTCAAAAACTTCTTGATAATTTTCAACTAATTTTTTATTTAAATATTAATTTAGTTCTTTTTAGCATTTAGTGTTTAGTATTATTAACAAATCTATTAAGTGCACATTTTTAGAATTGAGTTGGTTCTTCTACTTTTCTTTTTTTCTTACCTTTTTCAAATTTAGATTCATATTTTCTACTAGACATTTTTATTCAAACAATAATTAATTTAGATTCATTAATATTATTTTGTTAAAATAAAAATAATTTTAAAAAGTGCAAGGAAGTTGGAAATGTAGCATATGATTATGCTCTTTTTATTGTATTTTCGAATGAAATTGTAATAAAAGTTGATATTATTACTTGTAAAAAAAAAATCAAAACATATGCCATTAAAAATTAACTATGATATTGAGATAAAATAATAATAAGATGGTGTACCAATTACCGGTGTCGATTGTAATAAGATAAACTAACCGGAGAAGGAGATGCCACTGCTGATTGAACCAATTTCTAGTGCTACTGTAGCTATGCGACAACAAGGGTTAGCTGGAAAATGAGAGTCGAATTAAAGCAATAGAGCAGGTTCCAACCGTTCGAATCCAACACTACATTATCGATGTTCTATAGAGAAATACAATTTAAAAAAGAGAAATCATATAAAAAAAAAAGTAGAGAAGTAGGTAAAGGTCTAGGTCGGTCAAGGCCTTTATATCCATTTTTCTTCCATCATTTCAATGGTTTGGTAATTTTTCATTATTCAAGGATAACCGAATAGGAAATAGGAATTGTCAACTCTGGTAGCCAGTAGAAGCCCGTCCATTTTTTATTACTTTGTTTTTTTATCTCTCTCTATCTTTTATGCTATCAAGTTAGTTACTCAAAAAATCAAAACTCAAAAGTTAAGTCAAGCATCAAACTCAACCTCAATCATTTATTGCAGGCAATAAGGCGATGGTAAGTGGCAGGCTAATGGTAGATGGCAGCGGCATAGTCGACAATGCGTGAAAGGAGACGATAACAACGAACCTTTTATATGAGTTAACTGAGCTATTTCTTTCTTTATTTCTCTTCCGTGTGAGCAGTGTCATCGTCTGAACGTTTGACTGGCGCACGTCTGCTGTTTCTTGCTCTTGGTTTTTTTTCTCCTACTATCTCACATGTCGTGACCCTAGTGACCACATCTCCTAGTTTCTCGACTCCCGTCGGCATTTTTGCCTGATTGGTCTTCTGCGACATCTCTTTCTTTTTTTCTTTTTGGCATATTTTTCGACGTCTCTCTTTCTCACTCTAGCGTCTCCTCCAACATCTTCTTCGATATCTCTCATCTTTTGTGTGATGTTTCTCATGGTGTTCCTATTTGTTTAGGGCCCTCTCTTTTTAGGTCCCTAGGCATATGTCGTCATAAGCCTTAATGGCCTATGCCTTAAGTCGACATTGGGTTATAACCAACTATTATCATTTATTTCACCTAACCCTACCTCACTTTTTGTCTTTTCAAGTCATTAACGCATCATTTCCTCATAAATCTTTATTCTCATTACTTCATCTCTCAGAACTTTTTGGATTTGTTGAAGAATATTTCTCTTTCATGTCTCATTCCACTTAAATTTTTTTACACATATCGACGAGAATGAAAAATTTATGAATAGGTTGATTAAAACGATAAATTTGATTGGAATAATGAAATCCAATTAGAGAAAAAAATGATGGTTCAACAATGTTGATTGCACCAAAGAAACGAAATAATCAAGTGGTGGCAGGAGAAAACCATGGCAGTAAAGGCGGAGAATGGATTCTCTTCCAATTTTTTTAAATTGTAAGGGTGTCATTGCAATTAATCTAAACTATTAAAGTTGAGGAGGCATTTATCATAATCATAATAATATAATTAAAACTAACTATATATTTTTAAGAAATTAAAAATTAATTATAAAATTACAATTAGACCCAAAATTAAGTATTCTATTGAAAAATTAAAAGTTGGTGGTAAATTAAAACAAAGTAAAAAAATTCAATATATATATATATATTTCTTTACAATTTACCCAATAAAAGCAAAACAACAAACTATATAGAACGTTTAAATGGAGGCACTTGCTAGCGTCTTCTCTCTCGCTTTTGTTTCTGCGTCTGAATTCAAATTCGACGACTTGGGTTCTCCGGCAGGACTTCAATTGTAAATGACAACTGAGCTCCAGATATACCTACTTGGCACCAAATTCTAGGGCGATTTGTAGAGAGTGGCGGGCCGGGGAGGTCGAAGCTATGATTACGAGAGCAAATCTGGCTGAACAGTTGAGGGAGTACCAGATTCGATCCAAGCACGACTGGGCTTCCGTCTCTCTCTTCTCCGCCTCCTCTTCTACTTCCAATTTCGCTTCTTCTAGGTATCATCCGTCTTTAAGTGTGTTGCGTCCCCTCAAATTGCGTTATTTCCGCAGTTGGTGTTTAATTCTCTATGTTGCTGCCTGATTAGGGTTTTCTTGCCTTTTTCGGTGATCTAAATTCTTGTCATGGTCGCTTATGTTAACGGTTATCCTGGAGGATTTCCAGATCCATCTTGATCAGTTAGGTTCTTTTTGTGTGTTTGTAAGTTCATTATTTTAGGTTTCCGGTTATCGGAAAGTGCGAAATAAAAAGCAATAATTAAGACCATCTCCAACCCAACCCCAAATTTGGGGTAAAATCCCAAATTTGAGGTAAAACCCTCTCCAACCCACCCCCAAATCCTATCTCAAATTTGGGGTTATGAATATTATTATCCCAAATTTGGGGTTAAACTATTCCTTGACCCCAAATTTGGGTAATATATTTATCTCTATTTTGCCCCCCTCATTTTAACTATAACAAAATTTAATTCCTTTTATATCCCACTTTTATATATTTTTACATTTTTTTTACTTATTATTAGTATTAATAATATTTAAATAATATTAATAAATTATAATCAATTAATGAATAATAATTAATAAATTTTGTTGTGTTTAATATAATATTTTATTAATTGAGATAGTAAATGTAATGTTTTTCTTTTTTAATATTATTGATAATTAATTTTTTTTAGTTAATTATGTAATTTTTAGGTAATAATTTAAATTGATATATAATAAATAAGTAAATAATTTACATTATAAAAAAAGTTTAGAATCAAAAAATAAAGAAAAAAAGAATAAACTATTTCTTTACCCCAAATTTGGGGTTAAGGGTTGGAGAGGAATTAGGTCTTACCCCAAATTTGGGATAAGTTTTATCCCAAATTTGGGGTGAAGGGTTGGAGATGCTCTAAGAAATAAAAGAGTCAACTTACCAAACCATAACTTGGCGATAATTGACATTACAACGTGCTTGACTTTGGGATAAATCAGGTTTCTTGGGAATTAGGATTAGAAGTTGAAAATGTTTATTGGTGCTAGAATGATTCTTTGTTTTGCCATTAATGGTGTTACAGGATTTACGATTAGAAGTTAAAATTAAATTACCTCAAACTAAGTGACTCGTTATTAGTGGGCACACAAATAGTAGAAGTTCAAAGTATTGGCATTCATTATCCTCTGGAACCTTGTTTGGTCTTCTGAATCTTGCTAGGTTCTGATTACCTTCTCAATTATAGGGACAGCCAAACTCAGAAGTTTTTAATTAAATTAGCAAATATGTTTTGTGTTTTTTTATGTAACTTGCATCTGCTTTGTGATTTTTATTGAAGTAGTAACAAATGGCTTTCAAACCTGGGCCGAGAGAGACTGGCGGGTCTAACAAGCATCCATTTTTGTAAGCCAAAGCAAACCTGCCAGTGCAACTGCAGGTTTGCTTTTGCAGAAGACCGACCAGGCATAAGCTTGCATAAGACCCGCTAATTTAACAGTGCATCTTATGCAAGGCAAACCCGCTAGTTACACTGCGGGTTTTGCCTTTTCTATGCGAAACACTTAGCAAAAGTTGCTAAGTGTTGTCAAGGAGAAGCTAGAGATCACCAGGTCTCTCTCAGCCTAGGCTTGGATAACATCTGATGCTACTTTGATAAAAAAATTCCAAATCTGATGTTAGTTATGTAAAAACAAAAGAAAATGTGAATTTAATAAAAAAAAAATTCCAAATTCATACCCCTTGCAATTTCTTATTTTTTATTTTTAAATAATTAGGTGAATCTGGAGTTGATAAAGTATAGTTAGGTATTCAGAATTTTCTAACTTATTAATTATGTAGCATAACTTACTCGTGTTAGATCATTTCAGAGGGATATCTATTAGCAAATATTGAACTGGTACACTGGATAAGGGTTTAAGTAGACAAACTGCAAACGTTTTTACTTGACCTTTTGGTATCTATGTTGGTTGTAGGGGTATGTGTTTAAGTGTCACCTCATCTGTCTCATGCACAAGGGCTCTAAGACATATCTAGATTTCATATTATGAACTTCAAAAGAAAAATATTTTGTATAAAATGGTGTTTACAAAGTAAAAATTTAGCTCTTTGTCATAGAATGTAACTCTGATGCATACTTTTATAATCAAGCTTTAGTAAAGGGTGCCCCTAGTGCACAAATCATCCTGCTTTTGAGGACATGGTTTCTATACCTTAACTTGATCATTAAAGTGTTTGACACATTACCTCGTAAGTGTAAAAGATCCATGCAACAGATACAGTGACCCTTCTTTTTTTGCCTATACTCTAAATAGTCTGCATGGAAGGAATGGCTTCTTCACTATATTGCTTGTATGAAGCTACATATCTGGTAGTAATTTTGCTCTGTTTATTCTTTAACTGATTCATGATTAATAATCTGGTTAGTTTGTGAGCCTCCATTTTGTCATCTTGCAAGGTCTGGTACTGTTTCTTTTCGTAGTGTAGTCTGGTTGTGTAAATAATATGATTTGAATTTTGAACTGAACAATTTGGAATGCGACGAAGTTGTATGTATTTCCAGATATAATTGCAAAGAAACTGATATTTTAAATCATCTAATTATTTATTTATAACAGAAGTAAGCAGCTTCTATAAATTTTTCTTGTTAGAAGTAATTCATTTTTTTTTTATGTTCCTCTTCATACCGTATTGTAAATATGGGCTGTCTAATTGTTTATGGAACATTATCTAGAGCATTAAGTTTCTTTCTTCTTTTTTTCTATTTATTTTTCCGGAAACAAAGCCATAAGTTTTGTTAGCCTTATTTTGTATTATATCAGGGGAGGATGAAAGATAAAATTTTGCATGGCTTTCTCTAGGCTTCATTCCTAGGTAGCTGATAGCTTGTAGTATTAGATGTTCCCATGTACATAGAATAGTGTTAGGATCCATGTGCTGGTACTGTAAATGTTAAAACCAACTAGTTCTTGGGACTAAAAAATGATTATGTTTTCAGCGTATAATAGGTGTAGAAAAATGTGGCTGAAGTCATATGAGATGACATGGTCTTGGTTGGTCCAACTGCTGTGGGCTGTTACAACTTTATTACTTCAACTCACATTGATTAGCATGTACTTGGGAACCATTTTCACTCTTCTTATCATTATGAGACATGGATAGTTACTAAACCCTCTATAACATTGGCTTCCAAGCAGTTGTACCTTACTGTCTTACTTGCAACCTTCACCAATTTGTTTATGATTGAGATTCCTATCAAATGCCTTGTTTATGATGCAATATGATTTGGGTATAGGTTACTTAAAATCTCTTGTTGATGCTTGACTGCTTAGGTGTGTTCTTAAGAAGATTGCTATAATTTTACTAACGTGTGGATCGGCTCACTGGAATTAGAGAGAACTGTTTAATAAGGCCTTGTAATTCATTACTATCTCTTAGAAGGTCTATAAAAACCAAAATAACACTCATGGAATGCCTTGAAAATGTCATTGTAGTTGTGTGTCATATATACATGTTCTAGTCATTTGTGACAGTGGACACCTCTGTTGTTACCCTTCTTTTGTTGAGACTTGGGGTGCTGACTTGTATCATAGGCCAAGACATTTAGAGGTGTAACATATATATCATGGGTTTCTCCAATTCTAGGTCTTTGTGTCATGGGAAATGCCTTGTCGTTTCTTTTTCTCTGAATGAACAAATACTTTCGATTTTGCGTATTCTGCATTTAAGAGCGTTAAGACATTGCTGAGACATTTTTTTATGCATTCGCATTAAAAAGAAATTTATTACTCATTATATCTATTCTTGAAGCGCAATTATTGTGCTGTCATAACTCATGTGGTCATGTGGGCCCAAGGTGCCCATCCTATAAGAAACGGATACATCAGATGGGTTTAGGACCTGTCTTGCCTGTGAGATAATTTCCCTGCTCAATACCATCATTGTTTTCTTTAAAATCTTTTTCTTGGTTTGTTTCAATTTTCAATAATACCTGCTGATGTTTATGATCTAGAGCTTTGGACGTTTGAGGCAAAAGCTCCGTGCTTTGGATGTGGTCATTTTAATGGAAGGTGAAATAAGCTGAGAATGGTCCAATAGAAAAGGGCATCCCTACTGCATGAGTATCCCTGCTTTGCGAGGGTAGGCACATGGAACATCATATTTGTATTCAACTTTCCTTTGCTTTTTTCTACAAAGAGATTGTTTCCAAAACTTGAACCTGTGACCATTCGGTCACAAAAAGAAATATGGTCTTATTTGGGGGATGTTTTGAGCTAGGGAAATATGGTGTGCTATGGCTAATGAACAAACAAATGATGATGTAGGAAATCCTTGAATTGTTTGTGGCTAGAGTATAGTGTAGAATGGACTCCCTAGAAACCAGAGCATGCGGCTCATCTCTTGTTGGTGGATTAAATGGATTGAATTCTTGATGATTCAGATGAGAAGAATTTACAAATATATGAGTAGGCATTGATTGAATTTTTCTGGTGATGTACTTGGTTAAGTAGCTTGAAATTGCTGCCTGTCCATTCTATGAACTTGCATTGTCATCTCAATGTAACTCTTGAAATTACTGGTCCTCACATGAGAACAGTTCATGCCACGTATGGCGTGTAGCATAAGCTTTAGTTGCTATTCAGGGACTTATCTCTGCTTGTATTTTTGACTAAGAAGAATAACAGGTCTGACATTTGTTTATCTTGCTTTCTGCCTTCTGTGAATGCAGGGTGGACGTTGTGATCTTTGTGATATGGGAACTCATGATTTTAGCTTTTGTGGTTTTCTCAGTAGTTTCCTTATATTTCAGTCACATGAAACTTGCAATCGTTTTAGTATGCGTTGCTCTCATAATGTGCGTATGCATGAAAGTTACAAAGCAAGTAAGATTGGCTCGGAAAAAGAAACGAAGGATGCTTCTTCCATTATCGATGTAGAGGCTCTATTAAGTTACCGGCTTCTTCACAAGTGAGTCCAATGTCGACCCCAGCTTTGTTCTCTGTAGATTTTTAGAATTTATTGACCATGGCTCTTGGTCCATCTTGTTTTGCTCTCTCTCTCTTTATTTTCCGTCCTTTTTGTTTACACCTGTAATTGCAGCTAAAGCGAGCTGATTATACTGTAGTTGATTCGGCTTCTAACATAGCAGATCGAAGTGTTTGTCATTTTCTATTTTTAAAGTTTTATCATTAAAGATTGATAGCAGAAGCTGTTTTGGCTTACATGTTCATTACTGAATAGTTGCATGAGACACATTACATCATATCAAAGATCTCACTCAGCACGCAATGGCTGAATCTACTGGAGTTGTCATGATGGTGGTTTAATTATTTATCTATAACATATCTAGCTTTCATGTTATGCCACTACATGAGATTTGTTACATGAACTCGTGTTTTGGGATCCCAACAAGTTTTACGCTAATCATCGGCGGGAGGTAGGATTCATGTTAGTATTTAATTCTTTATACATTTTATTTTTGTGTGTTGGGGTCAAGTTACAGGTGAGGCTTTCCGGTTGGGCCAAGCATTCGCTTGTGCTGGACAACAAACAGTCTCACTTGGGTTTGAAAAAGTGGATTTCAATTCCCAGCGCCGCAATGCTCCAAATAGCTCCAAAAACCAAAAGAACGCTCAGCACCATCCCCACCCCTCCCAACACCCAGTTGAACCACCACGAGGGGCCATACCTAGGAGGCTTCTTGATCACAATCCACATGAAACAGGGGTACGCTGCGGTGACCGGAAGCGAAATGCCGCCCAGCAGCCCCGCCAAGGCCGGCAAGAATGGCAGCGCCACCGATATGAAGAAGGTCAGACAGCCGAAGAATGCCCGAATTCCAGTCCGCAGCCACCACGGGCACGGCCTCTGCATCTTGCTGGTGAATTTGAACTCGAGGTTGTCGAAGACTGGCATGGCGTAGATTTGGAACGAGGTGAGGCAGTTGACAATGACCAGTACGCTTGCCGCTACGAGTATGGCTTTTGCGGTGTCGTGCCTGTGGTGTTTGTACATTGCGCTTAGCATCCCTCCGTTTGATGGTATCTGCGATCCTCAAGTCGTGGTTTGGTTAGTTAATTGGTCTAGGAGATCAACCAGGATGTTGCTTGCTATGTATAATTAAAGTAGAATGGTTTATATATAGTAAGATTTTTTTTTAAGGCCAGGCTACATGCAAAGTTTTATAAGAGTCGTCATTAAAATTAAATTAACTTCGTAGTATGACATAAAATGTTAGATAATAAAGCATTAACATGTATGAAATATAAATAAATAAAATGTTAAGATAAAATAATTAAGAGTATCTTTTTTAAGGTAAGTTTTTATGGATGGTTATATGATTGATTATTGGAAAAGTAACATTTTGAATTACCAAGTTTCCATAAGCCCAATATCCTCCGATTGCCATGGGGTACATGCACATCGCTATGACGAGATATGCGAATTTCACTCCTTTCCACATTGGCACACGCGCTGGTTTCTTCTCGCTGGAGGGCATTGTACCCTGAAATTTCAAATCAATAGCTCAACGTCAAAACTTAAATTATAGACAGGACCCTTATTATATATAGCTAAAATAAAGAAAACTATACAAATTTATGCGCAGAAGAAGTAGATACAAAACAGATGGAATCATGAGTAATGAATTCAACCTGAATTTCAAGAACCAGATTGTGGCCTCTGAATGCAAAGGCGATTATACCGAGCGCATTGAGAACCCAGCAGAGCCTACCCACGTCGGAGTTTGGCTCCGGCGGGTTGTCGGAGGCTCCCGTCGCCAGCCTACCTTTGGAGACGGAAACCGTCCAGATGAGGGTACAGTAGGTGACGGCCGTGAGTGCGCCGAGGAGGGAGACGCCGGCGATGGAGTTGAGGTTGGGAAGCTGAGCCAGAACAACGGCGGAGCAAGTGAAAACAATGTACCACTCAATGGTGGTTAATAGATTGATGTTGCATGAGGAGGCGGCTTCGCAGAAGAGCCGGAAGAGTAATTTCATGGTTGCTCCTCCGATCATGATCAGGGCAACGCAGGTGGCGCCGGAGAGATACATGGTTGGAAACAACGCCAGCAACTTGCCCCGTTTCTCACCTTGACCAACATGAAGAATGGATCAGTTTTCTACATCTCTAGCATGGGCCTTAATCTCAATGACTCCAAGTACCCCAAATTCAAAGAAGAAAATGAAAAAATGCTATCCTTCCAGAATCCATATATATTTATTTATTTATTTATTAATCATAACTCGTGATCGGAGGTGACGCGTGACATGATGATTGATTTTGTCTAGGGATAAAATAATATCATTTTTTTCACTTTACCTACCTATTCCTACCTGGTTACAATGATTATATATATATATATATATAAATAAAAGCGGAGAAGAATGGATCATAAAAATATATGAATAATCAGTTTATTGCGAAAACAAATGAAAAGTTTAATGATTAATAATAGAATTTATTTTTTTTTAAATTACACAAGGCATTTGTTGTAAATAACTTAAATTAAAAGATCATAAGAGGTGGAGTCCAGTTTATTCAAAATAAATATATAAATTTTCTTTTATTTCTTAAACTACTATGTTTTAATTTTTGGGACAGCAATATAAGTTCCAAAATTAATAAAATGACAAACATTTCGCTACCAACACAAGGTTATTATTATTGTAATTTTGGTCAATATGAAAGGAAATAAGATTTCATATATATCATTAATCAGTCAATGGAGCATAACAGTTGCCATACAACATGTTAGGTGGCAAATGGGGGGGGGGGGGGGGGAGACTGAAGAATAGAGACCCAGGGAGAGGGGAGGGGGGGGGGATGATATTGGAAGAATAGAGACCCAACGCGAAGTCGCTACTCTCCGCAACGTGGGGATGATATTGGAAGGTGAAAAAAAGTGGAGATATTGGCTGGTTGATGCTGTCATCAAATATAAATAAATTAAATTACAGGGGTCACTTTTTTTTTTTTGCAATTATTTAATATAAATCATAAAGAAAGGCCAACATTATTTGACTATTGTTTGTTTGTTGGCTTGCTTTCACTTGGAAAAGGAGAAACTTCGCAGACAAGTAGATTGACCAAAATCTAAATAAATAAATATATAAAATTCTAGAAAGTTTACTTATTTCCTAAGTAGTAAAGAAAAAAAACAAAAGTTGGGCGTTGATGGTTGGTCCGTAACGATCAAATCAACCATATTTCTGAATCATAATTTGGCATTTGGATTAATATATTGTTTATTTTTACTTTCAACTAATAAGCTTTAATTTCTGAAGCACCATCTCCTCCCTCCTTCCTGCATGTATGTGTGTATACACGTACGTACGTGAATCTTGTCCTCCTCTTTTTTTTTTTTTTTTGTTATTCATTTCATATTGTACGTAACCCTAATTAAATTTATTAACAAAAACTAAAAGCCCCTAACTAAATTTAGAATCATCATCTTCTCCGTCCTGCATAGACGCCAATATTGTTTATTTTCTCTGCAACAATTAATTTGGCAGATTCTAAGATCCAAATTTTCCATGAATAAATAATTAATGATGGAAGATGCAGAAATGGTTCGGTGGGTGCTTTACCAAATGCGACCATCGATAGCTGCAGGTATCGGCTGTAGCGCATCCCAGGCACGGCCTCATGCAATTGGATTAGAATCCATAGTGTGTACAGTTGCCACGCGAAAGCCACCGATAGGCAAATGATTCCCCAGGCCCTGCAACAAAAAACCCCCATCAATCCAACTGATCGATGATGGATACATCATATATATGGCGGGCGGGGACGAGAGTAGCTACTTAATTAATTGAAGTTAACGTTACCAGCCAAGAGTGGCGAAAGCCAGGGGAAGCAGGAGTGCTTGGAAGCCAAGGCCAGAGCTGAGAGAGTGAAAGGCGGCGTAGAGAGCATTGCCAGTTCTGGATTCAGTGATGGGAAGCCAGTCCTCTTGTGGGTTGACCTTTGAGAGATGAACAACTTGGTCCAAGTAGCCTTGCACGCCGGAGAATGCCCCCGGGGTCTTAGGCGCCGTGGATGATGAGATGACCGGAGTTTTCGACATCGCCGGCCGGCTTACATAATTCACTTCCCCCACCTCTTCCATATATATACTCGCATATATTATATTATATATATATATATATACCTCTTCCAATTAATGGCACGTCGCGTCGTCTCGTCGTCTGTAGTGTACTAGTACTACTCCAGCTGGTACATGGCCTTGGGGGAGGAGGACTTTGGGCTGCAATCGTAGTCGGCTATTTATAGACGTCGTTTTGAACATCACGAGGTTCATGGACAAAAAATATTTCATAAAAATAAATACGATTCACTAGTCACGAAAACTTACATTATGTGTGTAATGGGTGAGGTATGCTTTGAGGCGTACGCCTGCCTGACAAAGCACCCAACATTTATTTTATTTTCTATTCTTATATATATATATATATATATGATTATTAATTACAATAATAAGCAACGACAATTGAATCTGCTCTTGGAAAAACTCTTAAAATGAGTTTTCTAATTTTTTTTATTAATTTGAAAATATTGTGATTCTTTACAAATTTTGTTACATATTTAATTAATTCTTTTATTTAGACTTGTAATTAATGTCTTCATTTTAATTATGTTTATTTAGTCATGTTATTAATATTATATTTTAGATTTTTAATGTTTTTTATTCTCTAAAACATAATTAAAATTAAGGTTTTCCCACTCTCTTAATTAGGCATACAGTACCCGCGCGACCAAGACGCTTAAACTTTACATCTTCGTCTCTTATAACTCTACAACGAATTATGACCCTTTTACAAAAAAAAAAATACATAGAATGATATGACAAGCACTCTTTTTACAAAAATTTAAGATGATTCATGTGGGTGTGGAGTCTGCAGCTTGAGTGGTGTAACCTTTAGAGAGGCAATTGCGGGGGAACGAACAAAGTGGAAGCCTTGACTAGCACCACCACCTCCTCTATTTATGTCTATTAACAGCCATGTGGATCACATCTCTGGGAACTTTATACATATAATATATAACAATCTCTTAATTATTTGCCATCTCTCTCTCTCTCTCTCTCTCTCTCTCTCTCTCTATATTGATTTATTACTTTTTTCTTCTTTCTTATTAATGAAGAAATCGAGTCATTATATCTTGGGCATTGTGGGGGCAGCTGGAAAATGAGTCCCCCCAGGTGACAGGCCCAACAAAAGCACTAACTGTGTGCATAAGAACAGTGAACACAGTGATTAGTGACCAGTAAAAAGCAAGCTCTTGAACTAATTATTGCGAATGACAATTTGTCCCTGTTTATGTCACCAGTGAGGTCACCCTCATACGTCAGCAAAGTGACGACGAGGAGAAATGTTCTTCATTCAAACATGTGAACTGAAAAAAGTTCAGCCCCAAATGGAAGAAAAGATCGGTAAATAGGGGAATGATGAAGTCAATAAAAATTATGCGCCTGTAAAATAACGTGTAACAATATTCAGCTCTAGGTAAAGGTACGTATTGGAAAAAGGTGTTCAGATGTGCTGTTGCGATGGTCATTTGACACAAATTCAAGAATATGAAAAGAGGTGAAATTAATGGATGTCAGGTCGGATGCAATTAAAGGATGATGATATATGCATGCCACCATCCACCAAAACTATTTGGCGATCAAAAGAGACGGACCCAACTTTCCTTTTGTTGCTTTGTTCTTGTTGTTCAAAGTCGACTGTTTTCTTTTCCTTTTTTAGGGTTTTAAATCACTTATTCCCTTGTACATATTATTGTTAGGTGCTTGATCATGTTTTATGCAACAGATGAGAGAGAGAGAGAGAGAGAAATTTGGTAAATTCATCCTTAAGAAGATAACTTTCATGTACTTTAACTGATAAAAACACGCACAAAGAGAGTTCTCTTTTATTCTTTCCTTTTTTTTATGTCCAATGAAATCTTGGAATAGATAAGAGAATCAGAAAGAGAAGTTTTCTTTTCAAAACTTTAAAAATGAACACTTACAGATGAGAATCCTAATCCGATTTGGATTTCGGGCAACGAGTGGGTCACAGTCGGTGGGTGGATTTGGATCAAAATATATGAGAGAGATTTACATTTTTATAGAGCTTCAAGAATCGAAGTGAAATACTGATGAGACTTGGATACAGGGCCCCGCGGGGCAGTTGGCGGATCCCCTTCACCAAATTTAGGAAACAAATCCCAAAATCACACCTCCATAGTCATTGTCAAATTAATTCGCCAAATTTGGCAAAGCAATTGAAATCTTGAAGAACAACAACCCCCCCCCCCCCAAAATACCATCAACTTCGAAGAAAATGAGTTCCAACACAACGAAGGACTAACGAAGGCGATGAGCAACAACAGAAGAGGCCAATCAGATTCGGAGATAGTGACGACCAGTAAAGGTGGTGGCGGCGATGACCAATAAAACGAATGATAGTGAACTTGTTGTTGCGGCTTGTTGTTCATCGGGTTTTCACATTAGTTTGTGATTTTTTTTAATTTTTTAATTTATTTATATATTAAATTAGTGATATTGTGTATTTGTATTTTTTAATTATTGATTTATGTATTTGATTATTGTGTTTGTGTATGTGCGTATTTAATTATTGATTATGTATATGTAAATTTAATTATTTTTTGTATTTAAATTTTGATTATTAATTTATATATTTGATTATTTATTTTATGTAGTGAAAATTATATGTAAGGTAAAATAAATAAAATTAAAGTTTATTAATAAATAATAAAATAAAAAATTAAATAAAGAGAAAAATAAAGAGTCTGGTTAGAGTAGACATAATTTTTAAAATAAAAAATAAATTATTTATAATATAATAAAGACAGAGAAAAACATCTTCTTTGAGTCGGTCTTAATTGCTTGGGTGGGTGGGCAATTGCGGAGAAAGAATGGCAGCCAAGTCCCACCAGTTTTGACGTCTGAGAAACACTTTGAAACTTCAGAATCATATTGAAGGAGAGAAAGAGAGAATAAAGCTAACCACTTTCAGTAAAGGTGTGGTGGGGGCAGCCGCTAGTGCTGGCTGGGTCGCTAATCCCCTTCCTATAAAGTTATGAGCCTTGAGGTCAGATGTGATGGCTCTCCTATCAATATATTAACGACTCCAAATTAGTCTCCCACTTAGGATTTGCTTTTGGGATATTAGCCAATGAATTATTTTTAAAAAGTAAATGTACAATGTATTAGTATTTATTAAAATGAATAAGATATAATTCTATTAAGATAATTTATCTGTAAAGTTTAAGATAAGTTATTTAAAAATAAAAAGAGATAAATTTATTTTGAAAGTTAAGATAAGAAATTATGTAATTTATTTTTAAAAAATTTAACAAATATAATAAAAATTACTTTTGTTCTGAATGCTTTTCATATTTCATTTTTTTAAATCAATATTTTGATTAACAAATTCTATCTTAGCTTTATATTAAAGTGTATAAACTCTATTTATAAATAATATTTTTATCGGATAACAATCTTATTATATGTATATATTAAAAAGCAATGAAACACCACAAGTAGGGGTGTGCAATCGGTTATAACCGAATTGAACCGCCTAAAAATTACTAACTGAACCAAACTGACTAGCATATAATAACCGAACCGAACTGAACTGACTAACCCCCCTAACCGAACTAACCGAAACCTAAATCATGGTAATCGAACCGAAAATCGAACCAACCTGAATACCAAAGAGACCGAACATCTGTTGCCCTCAAACAAGTTTATGGAAAAATAGAAGTTGCAAAAAATTTACCAAATGGCGAGCACAGTGGTGGAAATCGAATGAGAGAGAGATGCACTCGTCGTAGGCGTTGAAGTCGGCGTTGTTGTGTCAGAGGTAAAAAAGAAGGAGCATCTCATCGACGTTGACGATGGCATCGGAGGGGGTGATGGTGCCGCTATGTAGGAGAGTCAGAGACAATGGGGGCGAGCAAACAGAAGGACCAATGATCGGTTCGGTCCTTCCGGCTTTTGGGTCTTTTCTTCTCTCTGATCTACGAAGTACCCTCAAAGAGTAAGAGCCTTCGTCTTCGTCTTCTCCATCGGGGACGGTGAGGGATGGTGGAGGGATAGAAAAGGAACGAACCGGCCAGCGACCAAATCAGGATGAAAATGAAATGAAATGGCGAGGGAGAGAGACTGACGAAGAGAAAATGAAATGGCAAGTACAAAGAGACATGGGGTGCTGCGCCTCGCATGAGGGGTTCATGGTTCGATTCCCGTATGAGGGGTTGGTTTATTCCACGGTTCTGTTTGGTTTTTGACTATTTTTATCAAAATAACTTAATCAAACCGAATAACTGATTTTTTGTTAAATAAATAATCGAAACCGAACTGATTATTATGGCTAACCGAGCCTGAATTGACTGAACTAGTCGGTTCGGTTCGGTTTGGTTAAATCGGTTTATCTGATTTTTTGCACACACCTAACCACAAGTTTGACTAGGAGTGTTCAAAAAAGTCGCTAGACCACAGTTTCCGGTCAAACTGAATCGGACCGAACCTGCCGATTTTTTGAACTGGTGGTTCGGTTCAGTTTGGAAGAATGTTAAACTGCGCGATTTGCGATTTGGCAGACCGACGATTCTGGTTCAAAACCTAACCGCCTGCATATAATATATAATTAATATATATATATTATAAATATAAAAGGGGTAGCGCCAACATCGACCCGACCCTCTTCTCTTCGGCTCTTCCTCTCTTCTTTCCCCCCAACCAAACCTTAACCCTAAGTCATTCCCTCTCCTTAACTGCCTCCCATCGCCACGAGCTCCACTACTGATATCTCCATCGCCCCCCACCGTCACCATCCATTAAGGCTGGCAATAAGCCGATTGATTTTAGCTTGGTTCATAACTCAATATGAACTAATTTTTTTGCTTGAGCTCGACTCGATAATGACTACGAGTTGGCTCGGCTCAGCTCGAAACTAACTATCACCTTACTTTTATGTATATATATTTATAAAATGATTAAGCATATATTTATATTATTGAGTATTAAGTAATAAATATTTTTTATTAATAAATTTATAAAATTAATACATATATAAGTATATTGAGTTGGCTCGTGAGCCAAATGACTCGAGCTAATGATAGCTCAAGCTCGGCTTATTTAGTAAATGAGCCAAATATTTGAGTTCAAACTTGCCTCATTTGTATAACGAGTTAGCTTATTGAACCAATTATTGAGTCGAGTCTTGAGCCAGCTCACGAGTAGATCGGCTTATTGCCAGCCTTACCATCCACAACGATGTAGCCGATGGTCGCTGACTCGTTGCATCTTGTTCTCACTCTCACTCTTTGTTGGTGGTCTGGTCATTACCCTCGCTCTCAGCTTTGGTTCATTACATGTTGATCTCTCTCTTGCTCTCTCTTAGACCCTCTACTCTTGATCCGTTCTATGGTCGTTGACTTCGGACAGCTCGATGGCCGACGGTCGCTATTATGCGGGCTGCCTAGCGCCCCTGCCTTTCTCTCGCTCACGCTCACTATCACTGTAAGTTCTCTCCTTTACTGCTCTATTAGGTTCTAAGTTTTAGGCTTATATGACTATTCTATGGGTTTGGTTGTTGGCATATTAGGGTTTCTTGTAATTAGGGTTTCCTATTTCTCAAACTGCGAAAACCGCATTAGATCGTACACAAATTGCGGTGCGGTTTGATGCGATTTCCACTGACCTAAACCAAACCATGCAGTTTGGTTTAATGCCAAACCGCATGTGTGGTTTGACGTGTTGAAAATAGTCTAAATTGCCCAAACCGCACTATGAACACCCCTAAATTTGACCTTCAAGTGGTTAATGGTGGGCGCTGAGCTTATAAGATTTGAGTGTTGTAATTTTTTTTTATGCTACTTTTACTACTCATTAGGAAAATTACACATTTAATAAAATAATTATTGTTTTGAATCTCTCATTGTGAGACCTCACAGGGTAAAACGTTTTCTATCAATAAAAAAAAGTTCAATGAACAAGGAGACAGAGCAATAAAAGATGATAAGAAAGAAAGAAGCATTTATAGAATCTTGATCCCCGCTTAGAATTATTACCCTTCTTATCTTTTTCACTACTTTGAGTAGGGTCTTTTTTGATAAGAATAATGCAATGTTATAGTCATGTGTCGCATTCTCTTTAAAAGAAGTGTTAAGTAGAAAAGATAATAATACTTGATCTTTTTAGTCTCCTTTAATGAAGATGTACTACATAACTGATGACATCGTCATTAGTCATAACTTATAACTTATTTTTTTAATAAAGTCGATACTTCTATATTTTTTGTTTTTCAATCTCTCTTTTATCATTTTTGTGAATTTTATGTTCAAAGCTTTTTTTTTTGTGCAAAAACAATATATTAACAAAAAAAAAAGCGCACAAACTAAGCGAAAGGAAAGATTCATCATGCTAAAATTGAGTGGACTGAAAGGAAAGCTTTAAGTTTATGGTGCTGTGTGGGTGAGTCCGAATGGTGCAAGTGTAAGTGGAGTGATAAGGTTATGATTTGATTTGTTTTGCATACAAATTTGTTTATATTATGTACTTAATTAATTTCATTTGCATAAATTTGTTTTGGTTAAGCTACATTCAGAATTTTTATTATTTATAATTACATATAGACATCAAAGAAGAGTTTCTATCTTTATAAAGAAATGTTTTTGGAAATATTCCTATAAAAAATTAAAAATTCCCAAAAGAAGTAATTAATGAAACATATTTGTAATTTAGTGGCATTTTGTATATAGACGTACGTGCCATTAGAATGTTAGCTTTCTTGCTTACTTGAGTTAGTGCCATTTTCATAATAAATGCCATCACTTACTAAGTTTTTAATATAAAAGAATGTTAGCATATAAAAGAATGTTAGACCTACTCGGGTTCTTTCTGATTTCCCTTGGACAACTCAAGTTTATCATCATGGTCATTGATTATTTCACCAAATGGATTGAAACTGAGCCCATGGCCACTATCACAGTCGAAAAAGTCAAAAAAATTGTTTGCAAGAATGTCATTTGTAGGTACAGTCTCTCCAAAACACTTATCTTGGATAACTACACTCAGTTTACCAATAAGAAACTCCATGAATTATGTAAAGAACTCGACATCCACTTAGTCTTCACCTCAGTTAAGCATCCCTAGACGAACGAGAAAGCCAAAGTTGCCAACAAAATCATCCTTGCTGGGCTCAAAAGATGGCTCAACCAAGTTAATGGAGCATGGGCAGCGGAGCTCCCAATGGTACTGTGGCCATATCACACCATGGCACAATTTTCGATGATGGAAACCCCCTTTAAGGTCACTTATGGATCCGAAATTATGATTCCAGTAGAGGTCAGATAGCCGAGCCATCGAAGACAACATTTCTAATAGAGTACTAATGAGGTCGAGCAAAGAGCCAACCTCAACCTTATCCAAAAGGTGCATGATATGGCACACATCTGTAAACAAGCGGCTAAATAAAGAAAAAATACAACACGAGGGTCTCGCCTCGAAGCTTCTAGGAGGGAGACTTGGTCCTAAGGAAGGTCGAAATAGCATGACAACAACCCGGAGAATGAAAGCTCGACGTTAACTGGAAGGGCCCCTATCAAGTCACATGTAACCTAGACAACGGAGCCTACCACTTGGCCAAACTCTCAAGGCAACCTTTACCAAGAGCATGAAATGTAACTAGCCTAAAGAAATACTTCAACTAAGTGATAATAGTCTCAAATTCATTTGATGTATTGCTTTTAAGACTATTTCATTTATTCCATTCTAGTCTTCGTTATGTCTACATTTACATCGTCATGGGCTTAAGCCCAATTTTGTGCCTTTGCTTCATTACAGTCTTCATTACTTCCATATTTACGCCGCCATAGGCTTTATTACGCAATGTATCATTTGACTATACACCAATGCATTGCACAGTTTATGAATAAAATCATAGGGAATTCAAAAAATCTGCTCATATTTTCTTATTTCAGTAAGCAAATGAATGTCCTGAGTTTATCTCGGTCTTTTTAACTGACGCCTTGAACTAGACAGGCTTGGTCAGTCCACACTCTAAGCCTGGGCCAAGCCTGACATGTGGACCCTGGGTCATCCCAACCGGTTTCTTTAACTGACACCCTAAACCACATAGGCTCGATCAACCCATACTTTATGCCCAGGTCAGGCCTGACGTGTAGACCTCGGGTTATCCTGGTCTCTTTAACAACTGCCCTAAACCAAACAGGCTCGGTCAACCCACACTCTAAGCCTGGGCCAGACCTAACGTGTGGACCTCAGGTCATCTCGGTCTCTTTAGCCGATGCCCTAAACTAGATAGGCTTGGTCAACCCATATTATATGCCTAGGCCAGGTGTGGGCCTTGGGTCTATCCCAAAAGCAAATGCACTTATGCGAACTTGTATTACAAGTAAAATAGAGAACGAGAGGGGGACCAAGCATGCAATAAAGCGAGTTACGCACAAACCTGTGTATTCGGGGAAATAACAAATTGAGAAAAAACAAACATTGAACATTGTAGGTAACCAAACAAAAACATTCTTCATTATGTTTGATGCTAGGGTTATAGAGATAGTGCTGACCTACACTACGAGATCAAAAAACTAAGGCCTAGTGGGTCCGATAGCCATCCTAGAAGCGAGTTCAACAACCATCAAACTCAGAGAAGTCGGCATCATGGAAACCAGCCAAACATGGGACAAAGCCTTCTCATAGGCTGTCGTGAATTGATAGGCGGCCTCGTCCATCAAGCTCTCTACCTCAGCCCGAGCTTTGTCAGCCTCGTCCTTCATCTTGACAGCCTCAAGCCTAGCTTGGTCAACTTGATGTTGAGCTAAGTTGCTCCAATCAACCTATTGTGTATTTTGATGTTTAACAAAACATAATTTTAGTAAAACTATTTTTAGTATGTTTAAAACCCCTAATGAATTTTTGATACTCATTAAGTATTATAGTATTTTGTGTATCAAAACGAATCAAGAAATGTTATTTGATTCTAAGTAGAATATTAGCACACTATAAGGGAACATATAAGAAAATATTTTCCTTTTGGAAAACTGACTCCTGGTATTTTCATAGCTAGTATTCATTATTGTAAAAATGATTTTTAGTGAATTTTTCAAGTAATGAAAAGTATGTTTTTGGAAATGCTAAATTTGTCAAAATCGGAATTTGTTCTAAAACCCAAAATCTACTTTCTTATCTAATTGGATTTTGATTTTTTAGATATTTTTATTGAATCCAAATGGGGGGTACTTTGTTATTTACATTTATGTATTAAAGTAAATAGAAGGTAAAATATAAATAAAAGTAAATGTGAATGTAAATATCTTGTAATGAATTTATGCTATGTATTGTATTATCAAAGCAAATCTTATTTTTCTGAAATCTGGACTGAGAGTCGACTCCCAGTGAGGGACAGTCGACTGTAAGTCAATGGCAGTCGACTGTGGATGTGCATTAGTCGATATAGCCGAGCATTGTTTATGCAGAGTCGAGGTAACCGAGAGTGAGTTTTGGCCAGTCGACTGTCGAGTCGACTGTAGGCCAATAAAAGTCGACTGTCTGTGAGAAAGTTGACTGCGGGTTGAGCGAGAGTCGACTGTCGGCAGCGAGAGTCGACTGTCGGTAGCGAGAGTCGACTGTGGGTGTCGCGGAGTCGACTGTAAGATAAAGCAGTCGACTGCCAGACTCCAACGGTCAGATTTTTGGAGCCGTTGCAGGTCGTTTTGGGAGCCCAATATAAATATCAAGAGGAGAAATCTGGAGAAGGCTAATGCTTTACCATTTCCTATCTTTCTAAAGCACACCCAAGCTCTCAAGCACTCAATCAAAGCAATCCAAGGCCCAAGGAGCTTCAAAGATCTATCTATTGGAGCCTCAAGGCAAAGAAGAAGTTTTCTTCTTATTGGTAACTTGTATCATTTCATTTTGCCTTGTATATTGTTCTTGTATTGATATCCATTGTAGTCCAAGTGTGTTGGACATAGAATTGATTTATTTGTATTAGATTGTGGATTGTGAGTGGCATCCTAGAGCCCAAGTAATCTAGGTGTATTATTGTGTTGTATTAGTTTCCGGGGTGAGCAAAGGGGAAACCTCGGGGTGTACAAGTTTGCTAGGTGATCTTGTGTGAAAACTTAGTGGTGGTTTTAGTGGAACCTCAAGTGTCGGTTTGACCTTGAGAGAGTGGAGTAGGTGTTGGATACACCGACCCACTATATATCTTGTGTTTATATTGTGGTTGTTTGTGTATTTATATTGCTATCATTTCCAAACAACATACATATTTATAACAAGTATATTTTGTGTATAAGAAAATCTCAAGAGTTTTAAAAAGGAAAGAATCGATTTAATAAGTTTTTAATCACTCAATTCACCCTCCCTCTTGAGTGGCCATTGTGTGTGTCAATGGACCAACACTTGAGAAAGTGCAGTCGCAAACTCAGCCTCAAACTTATTTTTTCTCTCATGGGCCACGATTTCGATTGCCAAGGCTTCACTCTTCATCTTGTCCAACTCTAACCATGCAACATCTTGTTAGTCTAATAACTTCTGGGTGAGTCTGGACACCTTATGAGCCGAGGCGTCCTCGTCTTTAGCCCGATTTTGTAGATATGTCGTCTCCTTTGCCAACTGCCCCTTCAATCGATCAGTTTCTTCTTTGAGAGCCTAGTCGTGCCTCTTCTACTAAGCCTAATACTCTACCTCTCTCGACCGGCAAGCGCTCACAAGGCAGAGGGCTTGTAGCTCAGACCAACGGCACATCGGAGCTACCTAAGATCCAGCATCTTCTTCCGGTCTAATGAGATAGATAGATGCTAGTCAATGAATGCCTCGGGGCCAAACTGAGTGCTTTAGAGGCTTCTTAAGTTAGACTCTCAACACCTGACAATTGACCATCGGTGGCACCTGGAGTGCCGGACGTTCTCACCTTCTCCTTTCAGGTATCCCTTGGTTTCTTTCAGGTTAACAGGGACACCAAGCCTCTGGCTCCTCAGCCCAGGGAGTGTAGGAATCCTTGCAGAAGATGTTTTGGTGGCGGTCCCAAAAATTAGCACAGGACCCCTAGAAGAGGTGGAGGCTTTCTTAGTAGCGAGGGCCTTCTCGAAAGCCTTTCTAACTGACCCATTATTAGCCACATTGACCTGCTTCTTCTCTAGGCCTCTCCTAACCTCCTCGACTGGCATTTTTGGAGCCATTAAGCTTGAAACAACAAACAAATAGCGTGGTTAACATCAAATAATAACCAAAAATTGAAAGATAAGACGAAAGCAGACCCATGTACTCAGCCAAGCTGTAATACCCGGTATTATATGATATTGAAAAATAAATAAATTTGGATTATTTTGTCAGGACCTCGGGTGGTTCGGGAAGCCCAAGAGTTAATCTTGATAAATTAATTATTAAGAATTGTCGAATTGGCGGCTAGGAATGCTTCGGGACTTGGATGTCCAGGGAAGAGGGCAAGGGATTGGTGAGCGTCTCAAGATGAGGATAGTGACACTGGTAGCGGTTCAACTGGGAATAATTTTTGGAATAAATTCTTATAAGCCCGAGTGGGTGCCAATACCGAATAGTCGGAGGGAATCTCCTGGAAGCTGAGGGGACCCTAGGGGTGGTTCAGTTTTACGAATAAAGCAACCCTTAAGTGTTTTTGGGTAAAATAAAAGGTCCTGTGCAGGCGCAGGGATGAAATCGTCATTTTTGAGTAAAAGTCATTTCTTAATTTTGGAGAATTAAGGTTTTGGTGGCTTGTGGGTAATTAATTAAAATCTTGGGAGGGTCCAAGTATAATTATTAGAATTCTCCAAATTCAATTAATATTTTCCTAAGTAAAATTATGAAAAATTAAGGGGGGGTTTATATGTAAATTATATATATATATGTGTGTGTTTGTAGGCGCGTCTGTGAGGAAGCTTCCTATCCTCTGATATTTGAAAACAGAGAGAACGAGGGAGAAAAAGAGTGATGGCCGAGGCTTGGGAGTGATCGCGAGAGAGCAAGAGTAGGAGAGAGAGAGAGTTAGCGAGAGAAAGAGATGGAGCGGCCATGGCTGGGCGCGAAGGAGGTCGCGAGCAACAATGGAGAAAGGCCGATCAACCATGGCTGAGGCGGCTCGCGGCAATGTTGAAGCGGATGATGGCCGTTGGCAATCGCGGCGTGCAGAGGTTGAAGCAGCGCCTGAGATGGTGGTTGGCCAATGCTGAAGCGATGCCAATGACGGCCTGATGAAGTGCTGTCGACCATGAAAGCATGGCACGCAAGGGAGGCCGACGCTGGCAGCGGCTCAGGTGCAGGAGAAGTTGGTTTCAGTGGCGGCTAAAAGCGGCGGGGCTGGCCGCGGCAGCAGCCGACGAGGGCTAGCGTCGTGGGTGGCTGGACTGGTCTGTGTCGACTAGATGAGGAAGAAGATGGAGCAGTGGTCACGTAGTGAAGATGAAGGGAAGAAGATGAAGGCGCACGGGAAGTCGAGAAAGAAGGAAGGAAGAAATAAAAGAAAAAAGAAAAAAAAAATTCTGGAAAAAAATGGGAAAAATTCCAGAAAAATTCTGGAAAGTATTTCGAGGCTAGTAGAGCTTAATGGAAGCTCGAGAGTGGGATTTCGGGCATGAGATGGCAGTTAATGAGGCAATGCCGGTGTGGGCGATTGGCTGATTTTTTCCTGATTTACTGGGGTAAATTTATTAAATTTCTTTTCAAGCATTAGCATGTTATTGGGATGTTGTGGAGATGATATAATGTGAAGTGTTGGTTGGTTTAACCCTCGGTTGGGGTTGTTTGGAAATTTGTTTATGAGTGGCGTTGTGGTGTGGCAAAAATCATAAGCTTTGGATTAATGCCTGATGTGAATGGGTTTTTATGTGTGGTTGCATCTAGGTTCGACTGGGAAGACAGTGATCCTAGAAGAGCTTGGAGTTTGGGCTGGTTTTCTCGCCGAGGCAGAGATGAGACTTTGAGCCAAGTAAAGGATGGCCCCATATAGAGGTGGCCTTGCAAGTTGGTAAATGTGTTTGATAATGTTTTTATGTTCCATTTGCATGTAGTGGTTAACACTTGTGTGATGCGAGATCTAGTGGACCTGTGGCCATAGGGAGGACTAGTGTTGTGAGGGCTGATAGGTTAATGCCTCAAACCTTGGAGGGTTGTGAGGATGGGTGGGCCTAGCCTCATTTGCATGCATTGGCATACATAAACATGATTATATTCATATTTACATGCATTGCACCCTTACTGAGTCTTTATGACTCATGAGATTTACCTCATGTGTAGCTGTTGCAAGTCCAGATGCAAGCAGGGATGGCGCCGAGAGGTTGTTGTGGCAACTAGCGGTGTTACCCTTGTTGTGTATTTATTTATCTCTTGTACGTAGCCATGTGGTGTTATGTATGTATACCCTTGTGAGTAAATGTATGTGATGTTGAGCGTTAAATGTATTTAATTGTTGTAATCATCATAATGTAATAAATGATTGTGAGATTGTTCGTTGTATATGGCTTAGTTGGAGAAGCCAAGTTTCGGACCAAGTAAAGATCAGTGAGATATGTTCTCATAAATCCCCAATACTCAGCGAAGTATTTGTTATGCTAGCTTTGTGCCTGGGTCATCTCTGGCTTGCTATGAGGCGAGTTGAAGAGAGGTGAAGCTCACTCGGGTTTCGAGTCTTGGTCTGCTGAGTTTTTCTTGTTCGAGTTGGGACCGATTCCTGAGTGGAACGAAGGGAAAGACGAAGCCTAGTTCCCACCTAGGGCGTTTCCTGTTGAAACATAGTCCAACCCTTCAGTTGTGGTTCGTCGGGTGAGTAATCTGGTCGATTATTTACCGGTGGTTCCCATAAGTAGGAGCGAGTCGTTACCCAAGCCCTCTTGGTCATTGTTGTGCTTAAGGAGAGCCTACGTCTCCAACACACGACAAGACTCCAGTAAGTCTACCATCACCTGGTTCTAAGGGCTTAAGCTCAAGTATTCCAACCCCATGATTTAACTCAACTCCTTCGTCCAGTACAAGGGATGCTTTTTGGCACTACCCTCGTCCAGAAAGTAGACAAGCTCATCCTCTCGAGAAGCCACCTTGAAGAAGTTGGCCTTAAAACCCTTGTAAAAGCTGTCGATGAGCTTCAACAATCGCCTTCTCGAAAGGTCGCTCAGGGATACCTAGCTATCTTTGTTGACCCCATTCAACTGGAAAAAGTAGAAGAACACCCTTGTATTTGCCTCCTAGCCTAGGAAGTTGGAGAACACTTCAAAGGCTCGAACAAAAGCCTAACTATTTGGATGCAGTTGGGTTGGAGCAACGTTCAGCATCGCCAGCACCAAACTTTGGAAGTCCGTGAATGGGAGTCGCAGTCGAAAATGCGTGAAAAATGTCTCATACATATAGATCAACCCTGAATCTATGTCCGAGGCCAGGTCTATATAGACTTGCTCTTCCTCCCCACATGGGCGGCACACAAACAGACCTTCATTCCCGGTAGCCGATAGGGACACTCATGTTCTCAGCTCAACAATTCCCCGGGATAGTCATATACTGAGGCGAACTTGGTCGCCTCCTCACTTACCCAGTCGTATGTAACTCCTGAGCCAGAAGAAAGACCCAAAGATGACCTTGGTTGGTTGGCCCTAGCTGCCTTATTGCCACTAACATCGATCCTGGCGATCTCCCTAGCCATGGACGGGGTACCTACATTATCCTCGGAGGAACCAATGAAAATAAAACTATTAGAAGTTGGCACTCCACGCTTATTCTGAGCTACGCTCTGAGTACCCCGATCTACCCTTTGAATCGCCCTCCTAAGTTCGGCTAACAAGACTTGACGGCTAGCCCCTTGCATACGCGTCATGTTTATCACCGATTGTTCACCTACGACAATCATGGAATGGCTCCCCAACCCAGATTCGCTCCCTTATCTTGCAATAACGCTCGACAACCCGTAAACGACAACAATAAGGAAAGCATAAAAGAGAGAAGAGTGAAAAGAGTCGAATTCAAGAGATTACCTATGAAGTTGAGTGAAGTCTTGAGCTAGAAAACGATAAACAATCGAAAATGAAGACAATAGAAGGGCAAGGAGTTCTCAGAGAAATAGGGGTTCTTAAATCAGAAATAAAAGGCGAAAAGTAATATAGAGAAGCAGGAGAAGAAGATTATAGCGGCATCACTTAGCGATCGTGATTCAGGCCCATCAACGAAGACAAATCGTCACCCCAAGATGTATCTGACGGGCAAGATTCAAACGATACCAATCTTCCGCTAACATCACACCATTTGTCACGGCACCTACCAAGCATTCAATGCCTTGAATGGAGGGGAGATGGGCCTTGATGTGTGATTTATGCACAATTAATTTGGGCAAGTGTACCCTAGTCAAATATGATAAAAAAAAAATGTCGATCCTACGAGTACTAGATCACAATACCAAAATAATTTTAATTAGCCTAAGTTGAACTAATTAATTCATCGGATAAATAAAAAAAATAAATAGAAAACTGAATTCTTGAGAAAAATTAAATAATAGATGCACTAGGGTTTAGATTTCATTTAATCTTGGTCATGTAATTATCTATTCAACTCAATTCAAAACCACAAATACCCTTATAGTATTTTATAATTATTTGCATGTGATGGTGGATTTCCCTCAATTAATTAATAAGTTTTCTCAAGTCATATTAATCCTTTATTAATTTAATTTCACTATTAGATTTCTGAGCAGATATCAACGAAATAAATAAGTATTAAATTCTTTGAAAATCTCTAATCTCGGAAGGAGATTTGACTCACTAAACTTCCTCGATTCTCATACATAAGCTAATCATCTTTCGATCTCATAGTCAAGCATGTGATTTATATTGCCTTTGAATTTAATTTATAACAATTATTTAGTCAGTCATACATAAATCATTAAAAAGTAGTCAATCTTTTAAAATATTAAACGCAATAATATAAATTCCTCAGGCAAATAATAATTGAGTTTTGAATCAAATTAAACAAATAACCACGTAATCCTAATATTAAAATTCATTCAAATCCAGTTAAAATATTTTATCTAGATATTATTAAAATAAAAATAAAAATTAAAAATCGAATAAAAAAGAAGGGAGCTCCCTGTCCAAATCTAAAATGGATCTGGATGGCACAAATTTGAATTCTTTGGTTGCTGCTGTTGCGTGCTTGTGCGTCCTTCCAATTTCTCTGTTCGTCGCTTCAGTTCCTCCAATCTCAAGTCTGTGCGCCACTTTCTTCTATTTCTTTTCCGTGCGTTGAAACTTCTTCACCGAGCGTGAAGCTCCCTAATCTCCGATTGATTACTTATATTATTTTATATATATATATATACGCGTGGCGCTAGGCTTCCAATTTGGACTCCGTGCGCTGCTTCAATTCTTCCTGGACTTCACTTTCACTTTATAATAATAATAATATTATTATATTTTATATATAATATAATTAATATCTTATAATATATTATATATAAATGTGCACCTGGCATGCCTTTGTACACCTTCACGCCACTTTAGTATAATATATAATATATATAAATAACATAACATAATATAATATACTATTAATTATATTAATTTATAATATTAATTTTAAAATTAACTTTATAATATCATTGTTTTATGCCCAAATCTTCAATCCTTTGCTGGTTTCTACAAAAAAATAATTAAAATAATATAAAATTTACATAAATACACATTTTATGCAAGAAAAATAGCATAAAATTAAAATAAAAATTATATAAAAATATATATATAATTAAGCCTATCAAATATCTCCCCACCTATTTATGATGTACCGTTTTCCAAATCTGACATTTCAAATTTTGAGACCACATGCGTCACCTATCAGGATACCGAAACGAACCCCAATGCTCACACCGGCATCGGCCCAAACCCAAAGCTCGACTCAAATACGACCAACATAGAAGCACAACATGATCCTGAAATGTGCATCCTGAGCTCAGATGTTCACAAGTGAATATCCGACCTGGAGAGTTGTGGATCGTACTAACCACAAGAACCCAATTTGACGTTAGGCCCATAACCCAGCTCCAAGCTCGATCTCTAGACTTGGCCTCGGCTCATGCCAGCCCAGCAACATCCTCATTACTTTAATACCGTCTGAGAT
This sequence comes from Diospyros lotus, assembly GCF_014633365.1. Taxonomy (NCBI): domain Eukaryota; kingdom Viridiplantae; phylum Streptophyta; class Magnoliopsida; order Ericales; family Ebenaceae; genus Diospyros; species Diospyros lotus. The sequence goes on from NC_068345.1 coordinate 32,493,593, forward strand.
CCCCACACCCGCAATAGGCCTCGGCTGCCTCGAGATTCTTAGCCCTTTATCTTCGCCCCCATCCTTAGCAATGCTAGGATCCTCGACTTCTCATCCTCTTGTAAAGGTCGATGATTACACAAGGATTGGGCTCTCCCCTTCTCCCCCATATGAGCCCGCCTTGTCACTAATCAATGTATGTTCTTTTTAATTTTAAAGGAACTCTGTCATCTTAAATGTCCACTGACTTGAGTGTTGAAGTGTTTGCAGGAGCCACTCTCGCCACGCAGACTGCTGTGACTGGACTTGTTATTGCCTCAAGCTCTCTTGTCGACCACCACTTTGGGCAAAAAGGAACAAAGCTTAAACTAAACAAAAACTTGAATGAACCCATGCTTGTGAGGGCTCAATTCATTTAATAACCCAATCTATTTCCCTATCCCTAACGTATGGTCGCTGAAATTAATTCCCCACAAAAAGATGAAACCCATTAAACTTTTTGTAGATTGGGCCTGTGTTTGGGCAGCATGCATGGCAAGACACGAGCCAAGCCCATGTGGTTGGTTTTCACGTCCCAACCCAAATCTTGAGTCACACATTCACTTGGTCTCTTATCTGGGATGGAATTGTCATGCTTTTTTAAGTGTCAAGAGTCTGACTCTTAGTTGGACTTCAACTTAAGATTTGAGTTGTTACTGATCGACTCTTAGTTGATATGGATTAGCAGTTGTTTTCTTCAACTGTGGCTTTAGAATGAATCCTAATATTAGCTTTATATATATATAATACATTTGCATACAAGTAGATAAAATAGGAATCGATTAATTAGGAGCACTATTAATTAATTGTTACAACCATGTATTAACACACTAGAAAAAAAAAGAAAAAAGAAAAAAAAAAAGAGAAAGAAAACAATAATTAATGGCTCCCTCTTGATCATTAATCCACACATCCAAACAAGCCCTCGCCAATCAGAACCTGCTCCTCATGTGAATGGTCTCACTGAGGCTTGAAGAAGCTTACTTTAATCCCGGTATCAATCATAACATAAATCCCAGACGCAATGGCCAGAACACTCAGAATGGAACCCAGGATTCCCAATCCCCAATTCAGCCACCACATGAAGCTATGCTTCTTGGGCTTCTTAATCTTGAGCCACATGAAACAGGGATAGGCGAATGTCACCGGCAACGCTATCCCACCGATTAAGCCGGCTATGCTGCCCAGGAAAGGGATAGCGACGGCCATGAAGAAGCAGCCGTATCCAAACATCGCCCGGGAGATTACCCTGAGCCACCAGGGGCAGGGCTTCTTGATCCTGGCAGTGAGCTTCAGCTCCATGTCGTCGAACATCTGCATGGCGTAGATCTGGAAGGAACTGACGGCGTTGATGATGATGAACAAGCACATCATCCCCAATATGGACGGTAATGTATCGCGGCCGTGGTACACGTATATCGCCGGCAGCATTCCGCCGTTTTCAGGTATCTGATGAAACGAAGAAGACCAGAGTATACATTAGGAAAGATCTTTTTTACTGACTACGTTTGACCATGAATAGGGGTGCGTTTGCCGATGTGGTATTTGAATTTTATTAAATATGAATGTGAATAGATCATAATTCAATTTAAAAATTTGAACTCACCACTGACCCGATTGAAAAGTAAAATAAACTTAACCTAACCAAATTAACTTTAGTTATAAAATTATATTAAAATTTATAATGAATCAAAATATTATGATTAATAAAATTAATTTTTGAAAAAAGAAAAAAGTAGAAGCAACCACTTCCACATGGGCAAAATGAAAAGATTTAACTAAATAAAAGTGAAATAAGAAAACTAATTTTAAGGGAAATGGCTCTCTATATTCAAAGATTTAACCAACACGCAACCGAATAATACTATTTGGGTCCGAAAAAGTAAAACAAAAATCAAACTAAATCGACTAATCAGATAGATAAATTTAGTTCAAGACTAAGACTATCTAAGACATGGTTGTGACACTTTGGTAATAGAGAAAAGAAATACCTCTTTGCCATAAGCCCAATATCCTGCAATAGCGAGGGGAAACAAACACAGCGCAACGATCACATATGCTACTTTGACCCCTCTCCACATTGGGACATGAGATGGGTGTTTTTCACTTGAAGGCATTGTCGCCTGCAATCAAGAGCAGAAAGAACTATGAGTCTATGGCAAAATCTAAGAGTAGTTAGTGATTAATGAAACTCCCAAGTATATTTATTATTTACCTGAATTTCAAGAGTAAGATTATGGCCCCTGAAAGAAAAAGCGATGATCCCGATGGAATTCAGAATGCCAAACAACCAAACAACGTTGTCATTAGGCCTAACCCGATCGTAGGACACGCCGTCAATCCTGCCCTCGTCGACCGACACAATCCACATGATTGTGCAGTAGCCGACGGCCGTGACGGCGCCGACCAGCGAGACGCCGGCGATGGAGTTCAAGTTGGGCAGCTGAGACAGCACCACGGCGGCGCAGGTGAAGACCAAGTACCACTCCACGGCGGTCAAGGGCTTGGGATTGGGGCAGGATTCGCCGCACACGATCTGGTAGAAGATCTTCATGGTTGAGCCGCCGATGACGATGAGCGCCACGCAGGTTCCCCCCGACAAGTACATGATTGGGAAGGCCGCAAATATGTTGGCCATCTTTTCGCCTGTGACATTAATTGGTCCGACGCCGTTATCGGGGGATTCAAGGTCGTGGAGATCATTAAGGCTGTAAAACTGAAAGACGTATAGATAGATACGTACCGAAAATGGCGCTGAACAACTGGAGATATCGGCTGTAACGCATTCCTGTTTCAGTAGATTCATGAAGCCTCACCAGGATTCTCATGGTGTAGAGCTGCCAAACGAATGCCACTGTCAAACTAATTACGCCCCATGCCCTGCCAAACACCAAGCACGTCACACAAGGAACAAATTAATATAAATATATATATATATATTTAAGAAAAACTCCCTATAATAAATTCTTAATATATATTAGACAAAATCACAGAAGAAAATCATTGACAAATTAAGATAAAATTTATACATGTTGCTCAACTGATCAGTTAATGGGACATTAATTAAAAGGAAATTAAGAAGGGTAAGCAATGAAGTTGAGAGTTGGATGATTTGACAATTTGCCTTGCTTTGCATGCCCATGCCTAGTCACGGGACTCCCACTTTAGGCTTAAGCTAGCCATCTATATATGTACCCTACGACTGTGTACATCCAAAAAAAGTCTAAAGTGGTTCTGCAGAGCTAGCGACACAGGAAAAATCCCTAAGTGATAATAATATATATATAAATATTTCTATTAACTTTTTTTTTATATAATTAATAGCTACATATGAAGGAAAAAATAATTTGGAAAGGTGAATTAGGGTGATTTAATTTAATTACCATCCTAGAACAGTGAAGGCAACGGGGAGCACAAGAGCCTGGCTGCCAATTGCTGAGCAAAGAGTGTGGAAAGCGGCATAGTAAGCGTTGCCATTTCTGGACTCGGTGATGGGCAGCCAGGCGTCGTTATGGTCAAGCTTGGTGAGCTTGATGGCTCTCCGGATTGGGCTTGCCAGCGGCGTCAGGAAGTTTGGGGTCAGGAAGTTCGGCGTCCGGCCGGCGCTTCTCGGAACTATCGAGTTGGTCGCCGGAGCGCTCGGTTGTTCGATGTTCAGCAATGGCTTCCTAGAGAGAGAGGGCGAATTGTACTGCGTCGACTGCACGGGAGGGGCCGCCACGGCCGGCACGTCGCCGCCGGTTGGTGACAAAGTACAGTCTTCAACTACTACCTGATCACCCATCTCTGGACTGATCTTCCGGCCACTCTCTGTGGTTGTATATATGGCTTGCCAATTCTCTCTGCCTCTCTCTCTCTCTCTCTCTGCGCAAGCAAGTTGCCCGAGCCTAGCACGCCATATTTATATATCGTTCACAAGAGAGCTGGGAAAAGTAGCTTTGAGAGAGAGAGAGAGAGAGAGAGAGAGAGAGAGGGAGAGAGATAGGTGAGGAGGGTGAGTCAGAGCGGAATGGTATACAACTGCTGCAGACCGGCGCTTATTATATATAGAACTTCTGATGATGCAATAAATTTGTAATGCTTACTGCATGCCTTTTTGCTTTTTTGTTATTAAAAATATAATAATATTTGGTAAATTTCACCTTTTAATTAACTTGAGTTTACAGCCATATATTAACTAAAATTGAATGTTCCTATTTGTTTTACTTACATAAAATTTGCAGTCACCAACTCTATATTTGAGTGAATTCATTAAATACCATATACATATATACATAAGACATGTCAACATTTAAAAAGTGAAAAGTTAATTTGGTGTGGAAGAGGGGGGGGGCTTCATTTTTCATTTGCTGGAACGACTTAAAATGTTGGATGGAGTAGTTGGCTGGCGTGATTGACAGGAGCAGCTGTGGTAGTAGTAGTAGCCTTTGGTTGACTAATCTCCCGTGCAAGACTTTGACCTCTGTCCTTCTAGACAGCCTTTAACTCGCGAGGACGTGGAAGAGTAAAGTCGTTTTGTGCGAGTTTAGACACTGTTCTGTTCTAGACGGAGCTAAATTAAGCCAATCAATTGTCCAACGTGGATTATATTTATATTTTTTTTTTGTTTATTTTACCCACCTTACACACACACCATACATACAATACAAACTCGTTAATTAAAGTCAATCTCAATTTCACTCTTCCTACAAATTTGGACTTACTATTATTATAATAATAATATATGTAATCATATATCTCATATGTCATTATTGCCTCTAATAGTGATATATGAAGTAATGTGAAATTAATATGTTGTAACTAAGTCTAGATATTTTAATAAACCATTTTCTGTACTTGTAGATGGTAACCATATATACCATTTTGTAAGACAATTTTAGATAATTTTTATGTTAATTACAATTATATATATATATGTTCAAAATTGGATGGGATATGGTATCAAAGTGTTTTAGTCCACCGGTGAGAGCTAAAGGCATATATAGGACACAAAAAAAGAAAACTCAAAATCATTAATTATTTAAAATTTATTATTTTTATTTTTAATATACAAAATCAGTAATTTCATTTCATAATAATTTTCTTGTTTAAATTCATGTTTTATTTATTTTATTGCTTTACCATTTGAACGATAAGACACCCCCCCCCCCCTTAGTTCAGGAATTATTTTTTAATATTAGATCATGAATAATAAGATGTAAACCAATAATGTAACCAAAAAAATCAATAATTAATGTTATTTTAGAAGGAAAATTTGATAAAATAATTTTTTGGATGACAAAAATTTCATATAAGGAATCTGCATTGATCTGGACATTAAAAAAAGAAAGTAAATTAATAACTTTTTAATTTACAAGACCTACATGTGAACTCTTTACATTTTTTACTTATTGAACTCTTACGTTTTCGAATCTTTTCCTTTTATTTGTATTGCTAATTGAAAAATATTTGCTTTCTAAAATTAAAATATAAAAATTTAATTAGTGATTTTGTATATTAAAATTTAAAAAATAATTTTTACTATTTATTTATATTATTAAAAGATCATCGAAATAACTAGTTACGAATATTTTTTAATAACATAATCATCATTTTATTGATTTTTTTTATCATTTAATTGAAAAATCATATTACTATTATGGTACCAGATATTATAGTTTCTTGTATTAAATAACATAACAAATTATTTTTATTCTTCCAAAAGTTATAAAATATACCCAAACTTGTAGTTTTTAAACTATTAAGTAATATACTGAAATAATGAATACACTAAATTATACCTATATTTACTTATAATATAATTTCATAAAAATATATTTTTCTATAATTTAATGGGACATGAGCTTATAGTAACTCCATCCATTTGACATCTCTATTTCAACTAATATGATGCTTGTTGAAGCTATATCAACCAGCAGCAACAACAAATACATTGCTGCTTGCTAGCCTAGCCTATATACGCATATGTATGCTGATATATCTTAATTAGCTATATGTCCACAGTTTTGATTTTTAAATAATGTTGATGTGGAAAGTTAAATATAATAATATGAGGTCGATCCTATCAAATTGTACTGCTATTCATCTAGACTCCAGTTTAGGTGGCATCTTTTCATTAAACAATGAAAATGATGTACAGCAAATATTGACACTCGTATATTTTTATTGTCCAATAAAAATATGACATCTAAACTGGAAATATGAATAATATTATTCACATAATTATTATATTTGAATTGTCATATCAACGTTATTTAGTATAAATTAAGTAATATTATTTAGAGATCAAAATTTTATATATATATATAATATATGTTTGATTGTAGACATTTAGTTACGTTTATGATAGTTTTATAGAAAGAAATTAACGGATGCATGTGTGAAAGCGGGAGTGAAATTCATAGCATTAACTAGTTAGTTAGTGTGAAAGCTACCGAGATTTGAGAGTGACCTTCACGCGGCAATCTATTATAATTTATACAGACCCTACGGGAGAATCTTAAACGTCCAGGACTTTTTAAGTTGGCCTAGAAAGAATGATATTAAAACTCTAAAATCAAAAATAGAAGCACCTTGATACGTATGGTGGCAGAAATATACGTGCTTAAAGTATAAAATATTAAAATTAAAAATTATTATTTTAAATTCTTATAATAATAATTAAGAATAAATAAAATTATTATTTACACCACATAAGATATCACATCATATACAAAAAAAATATATCAATAAGACATATCATATTAGACTTAATACTTAGGCATATGATATTTAGTCATTTAACAATTAAAAAATTTGACATTTGATTCTAATATAGAAAAAAGATCGAATTTGATAAAAAAAAAAAAAAGAAGTTAAATTTCACAGAAGATTCTATAAATTTTATAAAAAAAATATCTAAAAATATTCAAACATAGACCCAAATTTCATAAAAATACCTAAAAAATTTATTAAAGAAACTTAAAAATAATAAAAGGAGCTAAATTTCATTAAAAAACCAAAAAAATTCATAAAAAGACCTAAAAATATTAAAACGAACTTAAATCTCATTAAAAAAATCCATAAATTTCATATAAAAAAAAAGGATCTAAAAGTTCATAAAAAGCTAAAAAATTCATAAAAAATACGTAATAATAATAAAAAAATACCTAACTTTCATTTTATATGTTTTTCATAAAAAGGCATAAAATATTTTAAAAAAAGACCTTAATGTTATAAAAGACCTAAAAATAATAATTAAAGACCTAAATTTCATTTTATATGTTTTTCATAAAAAAATCTAAAAAATTCAAAAAAAAAAAAGACCTAAATTTCATAAGACCTAAAAATTTAAAAAAACAAAATAATAAAAAGACCTAATTTTTGTTTTATATGTTTCATTTAGGTCTCTTTTTTTATAAAATTTAGGTGTTTTTTTTGAATATTTTTAAGTTTTTTTATGAAATTTAAATCTTTTTTTATTATTTTTAGATTTCATCAAATTTAAGTTTTTGTAATCAAATTTAATCTTTTTTATCATATCAGAGATTAAATATCAAAATTTTTAATTACTGAACGATTAAATATTATATTTATATATTAAGTTTAATCTAATTTGTCTCGTTAATATGATTTTTTTATATGATGTGACATTATATATATATAATGTTATTATTTACTTTTAGTTATAGTAAAAATTTAAATTATTAATTTTTTATAATTAAAATATTAAATTTTATTATTAAACCATATTATTGATATTTTATAAACTACGTAATACATTATAAATGATAAAAATATCTCTCGTATTTTATCATCTCATGCCACCTTATCTCATTGTGAGGGATATTTTATTCATGCATTTGACCTCTTCACATCACCTAATTGCCTTATTTTATTGCATTAAATAAAAAATATTTTAATTATATTAATTTAAAATATAACTCATAATTTATCAATAATATTTTTCTAAGCCAAAAGAGAATACAGTTAAGATGGCCCATCCATCGAAATTCACATCTGATCTGACCATCATCGATCGTCATGGAGACATGTTCTCGTTTAATATCACCTACTCTGCTCTGATTATTCTCCCAAATCCTAATTTATTATTATGATTTGAAATTTGAAACTTTATATTTTCAACACCGACCTGCCACAGCCACTGCCACTGACAATGGCAGAACCACACTCTCTGGACTTGATGGATTTTTATTAAGTTTATCACCCAGAGGGCAGTGGGAAAGGGAAGGGAAGGGAAGGCGTCAACAGAAGAAGAGAGAGGAGGGAGAGGGGGCCAGGAAGGATTTTGTTTGACAAATGGGAGCACATGAACAAACGAACGGTCAGATCTGACATCCGTGACTTGGTGCGTGGGGCCCACTGCAACTGCTTTTCGCAGGACTCAACACGTAGGCTAATCTGGAAAGTTTGAAAAACACGCCTCTCCCGCACCCCAGGCGTTGAAAAAAAGGATGGCCTAAGTCTTTAACATTAGAACAAATTTTATTCCCAACTACATTTTTATTCTTTACGGTTATTATATTTTAATATATCTAAAATACTTTTTTAAAAATTCATTTTTACTCTCGCACTCACTTTTTTCCTCAATCAATAACTGCCATCCACTTATTCATAATGAAAAAAATATAATAAAAAATATCAAATCTGATGCAATTAAAATTAAAAAAATAAATAAAAATATAACAATAAAACAACGTACACAAACACACACATATATATACATATATATATATTAACAGTCACGTATATACCCCATACACAAATATAAATATATATACACATATATATACGCGCACACACATATATATACATAAGAAAGAAGCAACGGTTATGGCTGCCGAGCTTCATGTCCCTCGAACCCTGGGGTTCAGGACGCTTTAAGGTTCTTGAACTCCAGGGTTTGGGAGTCTTAATGGCCCTCGAAGCCCAGGGTTTGAGGTGCATTGAAAGCTCTAAACACTGGGATTTGAGAGGCAAAATTACTGTGTGATCCAAGTTATTTTCTATTTCCCGAGTGGAACCAAGTCGTAGCCGATCAACAACATTAAAATATAAAGCTTGCACTTGAGGATTAAATCAATTTAAATTATCTGAGGAAGTTAAAGTTGAAGCTTGGCAATGGGAATATTTAATTAATTAAACAATTAATGGAGTCTTGAAGCTTAGCAATTGAAGTTGAAGCCCAAGCTGCCCAACACGTGAAGACAGAATTGATGGATCATGAATATTATTAATCAATTGGAAGTGCCCAAGATCAAATTGTGAAGTCCAAGCCATATTATATATATATATATATATAATAGCATGTAGGGAATAGAAAACAGCTTAGAGGCCTTGGGCGGTTCGCGGGATGTGAAGCTCGGCGGCCATGGCCGCTGCTTCCTTCCTAGAAAACAGCTTGGAGGCCTTGGGCCTCAGGGTTCGGGGGATGTGAAGCTCGGCGGCCATGGCCGCCCCATGGCCGCTGCTTTCTTCCTATATATATATATATATATATGTGTCTGCGTGTGTATATATATATATAATGTCTGATTATTTATTTTCATGTTGGCCCATTGTGAATTTTTTTTTTTTGTGTTTAGACAGCCGCCTATGGTTGCTGACGAGAGAGAAAGTAGGTGAATAGAATATGTATATATATCTGTATTATATATATATATGTTTATGTAAGTATATATGTGTTTTTTATTTTATAAATTTATCTCGTGAAGTTTGTATTTGTGGATCGAAATTGTTGAAATTTGAATATATGTTATAAAGATGGATGTGTGTGAATGGTTATGTCTGTGTGAAAAATTGTATTTTTGAAAAATATTATCTGTAAAAATTTATTAATTGACTTCAAAAAATAAAAGAATAAAAATAAAATTTTAATGGCTAACAATTTTATCCCTAAATTTAAGGGGGCATTCCCAAAAACTTGAGGAATGACCATTTTCAATTTTGAACTTTTTAAACATTTGGGTAACATGTGAGTTACATATATGATTGAGGTGCATATAATACCATTATATTTTTTTTTTCTTATTTCTAGCGACACGAGTACCTCGTTAGCCACCAACACAAGAGGTTAGTAGCTAGCATTTCTTGTGCTAGTGGCTAGCGATGACATCGTTTTAGGTCGGGGGCGATCCATAGTAGTGGCTGGGCAGGCAGATCTAGGTCGATGGCATGGGAAGCAATCGGTCAATCGCTCGCTCGCATTTCTTGTACTAGTGGCCGATAACGATGTTGATTAGGGCGAGGGCCGACGAAAGTAACGACTAAGCGTAGGCGAGTAGATTTGGGCCCATGACATGGGGGTGAGCTGTCAGTCTATCCAGCAACATAGGAGGTGGACGGGCAGTAATACTTCCGACGTCAATCTGTTGTGTCGTCCGTTACTAGCCACTTCATCTCTTGTAACAGCGAGACACATGGCACATTCTTATTGGTCTGGTCAATATGAGGCCCATGTCAAACCACATGTGTAACTCACCCGCAATCTTTATTGGATTCAGATATATAATTATTACAAAATTAGTAGTTAAGGAACATAATAGGTTTAAAATTAAAAATTGAAGGGCTAATAGATCTATTTTTTAGGTTCATAGGACAAAATAGTTAAGGGAAATTCTATTCGAAGCCCATAAAATTGCTCTTTACAGCCCACACCCCCACTAAATTATCTGATAATTTTAAAATACTTATTTTACCCCTACAACCCACTTTCTCCTTTGATCACCTCTGATCGCCGGCCATCGCCTCGCGTCTCTCTTTCTCTCTCGCACCATATACACACATAAATACATATATATATATATATACACATGTCATTGCTGACCGACCCATACACACAGATATATATATATACACACACACACACGACTATTACATGGCCACGACCATGGAACGCCTTGATTGCCATGGCAATTGAGGAACGCGATTGCCAATAATCGGGGAACCCTTACCTTTTTCTTTCTTTCCCGCACCATATACACACAAACACATACATATATATATACACGCGGGTGGCAGTCATGACTATCGACCCACCGCTATTAGTCGGCCCACACACACATTCTTTCTTTTTGTGCAATGGCCGCGAGGTGGGTCGGTATCGCTATTGCCAATGTGGGTCGGCAATGGCCGACCCACCAAAGGTTCGAGAAACCCCTGAACCCCACGATTCGACGATTCCCCCCCTCAGTGGATTGGCCATTGCTGACCCACCTTGGCAATGGCGGTGGGTAGGCCGCCATCGTCGACCCACCTCGCAGAAAGAGAGAGAGAGAGAGAGAATGTGGGTTGGTCGCCATTGTCGACCCAGCAATGGTGGTGGGTTGGCAGCCATGGCCAACTATGGTTATCGCGCGCATGTGTATATATATATATATATATGTTTTTGTGTGTATATGGTACAGGAGAGAAAGAGAGAGACGAGGCGAGGCGGCGATCGGGGTGGTCGGAGCACAGAGCGGGTTATGGGTTGTGGGGGTAAAATAAGAATTTTAAAATTAGTGAAAAATTTGGCAGGATATGGGTTGTGAAGAACAATTTTACGGTTTCAAATAGAATTTCTCAATAATTAAATGAAGAAAGTTAAAGAGGTTGGGTATGTCTTTGGGTTATAACAATGTACATACGTACACACTGACCTATTGGCCATGGTATTGGCCATGGATTAGGGACTCACTCGCTGTTACCATCCCAATCCCACGTAGAGAGATATCTTCACAAGGAAGAGATCCCAAGCACAACCACTACCACAAATGCTAAATATTCCTAATTTATTTTATCTATTAAATTAAATGTATTTTCCGTAGTAGACACATAATGCATCACACCCACACCCACACCCACACCCCCTAAATAATACATACAAATCTTTATTTTTGGTCGTTTACTTTAAACTTCAGTAGCAGCTGAAGAGATTACCATAACCCATTTGCGATTTTGATTCAACTCACTCTCCTCTATTTTATCAATACAAAATGTCAGAATTAAATATCTAAATAATATTTTCCTTTAAATAAATAAATAGGGTAGACTGTGGTGCAGCTATTCCCCAATGGAGCACGCAAGAGAACATCGATCATGTGAGTGAATGAGTGGTGTGAGTGAGTGAGTGTGTACAAACTAGAAAATAATAAAAGAGTGTCAGAATAGCAGTTGTAGTTTGTATTTTTGTCGACGGAGCCTATCCTTTCAGTGTGCTTTTGCTATTGTTTTCTTCCCCCTCAGCCCTATTCTATATGCCTCTGTTATGCACATTGATTGCAGGGGCCCCCTGAATTTTCAATTTTAACTTTTATTTTTTAATATTCAATTTTGTCTTAGTTTCCAGTTTTATTTTATGTTTCCTATCCACCTGCCTTCCCTTCCCTACGACTCAACACTCCCACAGTGTCGCCCACTCCTGCAGTTTATGAATTATATTTAAATCTAATAAGTTGATGGATTTTATCAGACTTAGAGGCTGTTTGGCTTGCCCTTTTTTAAGATGGCATTTAAGCCTTTTTACCTATATAAGGTGTGTAAAATTTTAAAATTGATTAACATTTAAGTTATAATATATTTAAATAAGTGTACTTTAAATTATCATTTATATAGTTATGTATTTGATTTGAAAAAGTTAATAAATTATCAAAACTTAGTTATATATAACTAATAAAATTATTACCATTACATATTAATAAATTATATATAATTATTAAAAGTATATTAATACAATACTTTATGTTTAAATTTAAATTTAATTCATAAAAATGTTAAATTTATTAATACAATAGACATTAAAAAAATATATAGAGAGACAAAAAAGGTGAGAGATGGAGACAACAACAACGGCCAAAGATGGAGACAATTAATGGCGACAAGCGAAGATAGAGGCGACGACGATGAACGAAGATAGAGAAGGAGGTGATGGAGGCAATAGTGATGGGGATAGGGCTGGAGGCAACGACCGCAATGTAGGAGATGGAGGTAGCGACGACAATGGAGGAGCTAGAGAGAGACGACGATAGAGAGAAGATAAATGGATGAAAGAAAGAGATAAAGTTGAAAATAATATAATTGTTTGAGATAAAATAGTAAAATACTAAATAAATTGATAACAGTGTTTTGAGAAAAATTAAGGAAAATATTTTTAAAACATTGTTAAAATAACGTTTAAATTTGATAATATTTAAATTATTTATTTTTTAACAAATATATAACCAAACAAATTGTACATTATTTAAGTTAAAAGGCTAACTTATAAGCAACCAAATCGCTAAGCCAAACACCCCCCTTTAACTTTACCCATAACTTTTAGGCATCTTAGTAGTCGATACATATACAAAAATGGTGATATTGAAAAATCAACTCGAGTGATCTATATGTATGCATCCTTAATATAACCAGACCAGGAGCAGGACCACGCCCGGCTTCTAAAGATACAGTAAATTTAAGCAACATTTGGAAAGGTTTCAAATATTAAAATGAGGTCTTAGGGTTTCAGGCGCCCTAAACCCTAAGACCTCATTTTAATATTTTTTTGTAATTATTAATTTAGAAATGTTTAAGTTATTTAATCTTTTTTTTTTTTACAAAAAATTTTTCAGTTGGATCCTACAATTGATGCATTAGTGAAAAGGGAGTGAGCACAAAAAGTAGCTAAGCAATGCATTGACAACATTCGTAAGTGGCATGCTAATGGAAAACGAGTGTTTGTACAAAATGATGTTTGGGATCGTTGGATGTAGAAAAGGGAACAAGATGAACCTTTCAAGAAACGGTTGGCACAAGTATCGTTGAACCGTTTGAGTGAGATAGGTGGTTCTAGCGCTGGTGCTTCTCGACATACTGGAGGCTCCATATCCTCAACAGAGCATAAAAGATGAATGGTGAGAAAATTAATTTATTTAAGTTGTTAATATTTATAATTTTTTATTATTAAAATTGTTAATTCTATATTATTTTTTTTAAACACGAGAGTTTGGAAGGGAGCTCACACTAATTGAACTTTTTGAACGACCTCATTCAAAAAAACTAAGGAATGATAGAGGGCGTACGTCGATAGACGCTCTGCGAGCACCGCTGTAAGTCTTTTTTAATTATAAATAATATCATTTTTATAATTAACGTAAGATTTAATATTCATAACTAATTTATTATATTTTTTTCATTAAATTGTCGCAGGAAACATACGGACAGGTGTTGGAGTAGGCGACTTAACCAAATGAGAAATCTGCGAAGCCTCCGCAGCCAGATTGCGACCAGATATTCATTTAGGTTGCCAACAGGAAAAATAAGAAGAAGAGGATTTACGGCACGAGATCCTTATCCCAATTGAAATTTTCTGATATTGACAGCTCATCCACTGCCTCATCTAGTCTTAATGAAAATCCGATTATACAAGAAATGATAGAGAAAATAAAATTGCAGACGGAGCAGATAAATTCACAGGCTCAGGAGCTGAATAACGTTCGACAACAAATGTTAGAGATGCAAGCTTTGGTTGAACAACTTACTACATCTACTCGTAGCATGTTTCCTTCTTCTTCTTCTCACCAGCCTGACTCACCTAATGCTAGTGACGATTTAGATGATTAGTTTTTGTAGTTATTTTTATGTAACGATTAGTATGTAACAAATGATTATTAGTATTTTGTTTGAATATCAATTTTCATATTATAAATATGAATTTTAAAATTTTTATATAATTCTCTTTTTAATTTATTTTAGATTAATTTAATAATTATTTATGATTAAAAATAAAAAATATATTAATTTATCAAAATATTTTTAAATTTTTTTTTGGATTTTGTGACGAAATTTTCAGTCACTATGTTTTTTAATTTTTTGAATTAAATTTAGCGACGGATATTTCCGTCGCTAAAATTAATTCTTATTTTTAAATAATTTTTTTTAAAAAAAATTGCGACAGAAACTCTCATCGTGAAATTTTTAAAAAATTATGTTTAGCGACGGAAATATTTCTATCGCTATTCCGTCGCTAAATTGGCGACGGATCCCTCACAAAAGAAATTTAGCGACGAAGACTTTAACGACGGACATGTTTCGTCGCTGGACGTCACTAAATTGATTTAGCGACGGATTTTTGAATTTAGCCGTCACTAAATCTCAAAATTCTTATAGTGGGCCATCAACAAGTTTATAAAATAATGACATCGATCATTTTTAATATTAAGAAAAAATCCATAGAGATTTTCTAAAAAAAAAGAAACTAAATCTAAACTATGTTGATACCCAATAAATTTACCTTGGTCTTTTTTTAACAATTTTAGTTAATTTACCTAATAACAAAACACTTCTTGTAAACGAAAACAAAACAAACAAAAGAGTTTACCTCCTGAGCTCTAAGTGGAATTTACTTCTTGTTGTGTTAAAAAAAGTGAGTCTAACTCCAATATAGGCTAAAAAAAAAACCCTAAATAAGGAAATTCAAGAGACTTTTCCTATAGGAGAGACTTTCTTGGAATCTACTCTTGGGTATTGAAGAGACCTTTTCAACTCTAACGATACATTAACTCACATTTAATGTCTCTATTTGAAAATTCAAAACAAATAATCTCAATAATACTCTTTCATCTACTCTTTTATCTGTCAATTTCAATCTATATAAATGAGTGATTCATTCGATCAATGTATAATAAGAATACTATTCAAACTACATTTCTCTTGATTTTATATATTTTTCTATAGAAACTAAGTTAAGTATGAGAAAGCTAGTGTAGAAGATGCCTGTACCCTTGTGTGTCTTCTATTTTATAAGTCTTTCATAAACTAGAGTTTAAAGATAGCACTTTTTAATAGTTATAAATTTATTATTATATCTTAATAATGACACTTGTTAAAAAATTATTAAGAAATACTTGTAATTATTTAAAATTCAAGAATATCCCATGTGATTTAACTTAAAGCAATAATCTTATTTTTTTTTTTTAAAAAAAGTATAGGTAATTGAGTGTAGTTTCTTAAAACAAAGAACATTCCTAATATTTTACCAAATGTCGAAACTTCTTACCATAATTTATGTTAGGGTGGGTGTGTACAAGAGAGGGTTATGAAATGGAGTTCGATGAAATGAAGTATTCATTATTTGGGGAGAATTGTTGCGTTTTTTTGAATTTTAATTTTTAGTTTTGAGTTTTGAATTTATTTTTAGTTTTTTGTTTTAGTAATTTATTTTTAGAAAACAGAAAATGCGTTATGTTTGTCATTTTAAAAAATTGTTTCTCAAAAAAGAAAACTAGAAAATGCATTCTATTTGAAATTTTGACAATAATTTTTTAATGACATTTTATTTAATAAATTTGATTATTCAGTAAATTAGAACTATTTAATGCTAATATATTATTAAGAAATATATAAATTTTAAAGTTGGTGAATTTTGTAATATTTTTTTCCATTACAAAAATAAAATACGAATAAATAAATAAATTACCTTATTTTTTTTCATATTTTGGTTGTTTTGGCTCAAAACAGCTAAAACAACTTTTGTTTTGAGTATTTTTTATAATTTTTTTTGTTTTTGAAAATATATTTTTGAAAATAGTAAAATAAATATGTTTTCATTATTTTAAAAAACTGAAAATAGTAAAAAGAACGGCCCTAACGATGAAATGAAATAGAATGGGATGGAGAGGTTTCATCCAATCTCATCAAAAGTTAGTATTTTTGTCTCTCCCAATGGGCCCGTTTAATTTTCAAACGGGCCGTGTTGATTGTGCCCAAGGGCATAGGCCCAGTGGACACAGTAGTAACTAGTAATCCGCTCAACAATGGCCGCCCAACTTCGGCTGATATTAATATTCCGGCCAGGCCACGACTTTCGTAAAGATGAATAGTAATGATAATCAATAAAAATAGAATATATAATTCAAAAAATTACCTTCATATATACAATACATTGCCTTCTCAGCAACAAAATGGAGAGATTTATGAACACAAAAATATCCAGATTAATAATTAATGAGTTAATTAGAACTTAGAATTAGAAGGCATGGACGGGCATTTGGCATTTGGCAATGGGCAAGGCCCGCCCCAAAGTAACTAGAAACAGCGGCCGAGCAAAGGCTCGGAGTAGGAGGCGCCAGCACCACCAGCACCGCCTTCTCAATCTCCGCGGAAACGTTCCCTTGAAGCACCGACAAAACGTAGTCAAGCGACGCCGTGTCACATGGCAGGGTGATGGGACCGTCCCTCGGCAGCCCGAACTCTTCTTCCGACATCTTCAGCAGCTCCCGGAAAATGTGGCTGCTCAGGTACGCCAGCGGCACCACGAACCGCCGTCTCTCGGCGGAGTACACCACGAAATGGCCCTTGTCCGCCACCCTCATGCCGGCCTGTTTCGGCAGCGAGATCCTCCTCCGCCCTATCCCCGCCATCTTCCTCCACTTTCTCGCCATTGAAACCAGCTTTCTGAAGCTTATCATCATCAAGCACTAGCACTAGCAGGAGGGAGGGTAATGGCACGTACTGGAGCACTGTCAGTTTCAGGTTGCTCGCTCTGTGAGCGAACCGGAGTTGGGAACTAGTATATTTATATGGGTAATGCTGACACGAACTGATCAAAATTCTGGGGTAATGGTATTTTCTTTATCGAATTTATGTGGCGTTCGAGTTGAGCAAAACCATGTGCTGATGGGATAGAAAACGGGGCGAGAGGAGTGGGCTTGCCATGGAATTTTCTTCGGGGGCAAGTCCATGGTTGTGGGCCAGACTGAAAAAATAAAATTAGGTCTAGAAAAAATAAAATTAGGTCTAGATGTGCCCTACACTCAATATTAGTTAATGATAACAAATTATTAACAGCCGCAGCTGAGGGAGAAAGAAAGCGACGAACTACAACATGAATATCAACATGAATATCAAATGCTTAATTATTTGATTGCTATTGTTTCTATTTTGGGTTAAACTTCAACTATTTAAACATGAATGAAATGAAACTAGGTGCGCCCATGCAACATGGGAAACAATTCAGGGTGCTACAGAAACAAACCTCTGCCATCCCTTAATTAATTCCAACTGATATTCTAATTAAATATTTTCCCAGAAAGGAAAATTTCCTTCTTCTGGGTTATTATTATAGTTTCTAGGGAAACCAAGATATATATATATATATATACACCCACATATATGTATAATCAAGTTGAGCTTTTCCCTCTGCACGAGGGGAAGTGGGCGTGCATGGGATGAATGGTAATTGGTTGAAATTATTGAAGGAAAGACGTTTAGATGAGTCTTTTCATGACTAAGAGGCATGAAAGTTGGTGATGATGCATGTGAAGATACAGTAAAGTTGGCCTCTCCTTAACAGTCATGTGCTCCCCAGATAACGAGAGATGGTCATCACATTGCTTGTCTGCGTGTCCTTTTCTGTCTCCAATCCTTTTGGCTTTTGAAAATTAGGCACCCCACACGGGCGCCAACACGCCCATATTCATGTGCATGTGTGTGCGTGAGACACAGAGACGAAGAGAGAAAATAGATGATATTGAAATGATCACACAAGACACCTTAATTATGAGTTACTTTTCCAATGATTGACTAAAATAAGATATCCCCAATATTTAAATTATTATAATTTGTGGATAGGGTGGCAGATGAATCCAACAATTACTTAAAAAGTTCGTATAAGTTTATTTTTAAGATAAATAAATTAAACTTGAATTTAATTTTAAAATTTGATTTGTAAATGCTTTGAGTTTAAATTTGATAAAACTTGATTCGTTAAATCTCACAATATATCTTATTAGAGACTCCTGAATATTAATAATTTCGATTAAAAACTTATAATCGTATTCAATTAGAAATTTATAAATAACTTGTGAATAAATTAGTTTATAAATATATTATTTAATATAAAATAATTAATTTTTAAATTATTATATATATTAATTTAATTTAACATAATATAAAATATATAATAAAATAAAATAGTAAATTGAGAAGAATATTTCTATTACTGTAAAGCAATTTAACTTTAATAACAAATCATCTCAAATCTTAATCAAAAAGAAAAAAAGACCTAAAACCTATTACATAACCTCTACTCGTTTTTACTTGATTGTAGCCTGTATGACAGGAGAAAAAATAAAAATAAAATAAGAAATTAAATGATTTTTTGTAATATGGAAACCCAAACTCGACCCGACTGGTTTTACTCCGCACCAAACCCGAAATCATCGAACCCTTGTTAGACCCTTGTTCATCTCGAAAATTTGGATATGCTGGACTTGGTCCATGGCCCCACCCGTGGACAGGGCTAAAGAGAAGGCACTACATATTAATATTAATGTGGCAAAATTTTCCATTATTTCAAAATGTGGCACAAGATACATTAATACCATTAATTAACACATACAACCGTATATATATCTTCTTAGCTCTCCTTCTCTTCATCTCCCTCTCTTTCTCTTCAAATGCGTCTTTACTGTAGTTCCTCTGTTTGCATTATCTTTCTCTCATCGACGACTTCTTTCCCTTCTTCTCTCTTTAATTTCTTTTCTCTCTTCAGTTGTCTATCTCCCTCTCTCCCTTCCTCTCTCTTTAGCTTTTTTTCTCTCTTCGATTGTCTGTGACTCCCTCGCTTTCTCTCCAACTGCGTCTTCTCAGTTTCGTTTCTTTCTCCATTTGGGTTTATACTTCTCTTTTCCTTGAAACCGTATGCAAATGAGGTATTTGATCTCTCTTTCTCTCTTCTAATATCATACAAACACTGTTTGTTTCCTAAGAAAATGGAGAAAAATAGAACGAAGCGTAGTTTATAGTGCAATACAAAAATTAATTTTGAAGTGTTAAAATGGGCTCACTAGTAGGCACTCGAGCTCGACTTGTTAACCTGTTGACGAGCAGTGTCTAAGCTGAGTTTTAAGGCTTGAGCCAATCTTAAGACTAGAAATTAATTCACCGAATCAAGTTTGAACTCAACGAATCTTGACTCAGTTCTGTTCGATTACAATCCTATTTATGGATTTATGATTTTGTTTATTGGTAATGTTAATTTTTTTAAAAAAAATAATGGTTAAGATATATTTAGTCTACTTTGCTTTTAATTTTAAATAATTTTCTTAATTAATATTGATATTTAATTATTTAAAATTTTAAATATTATTATAATAAAAGCACATTGTATACAAATAAAATATACTTAGCACTATTGTTAATTTGTTTAAGAAATCAAATTGGGGGATTAAACCAAGAAAGAGCGGTTTGAAGAATTAAAAGTCGGATTGTGTCGACGTTTAGAATCAGTCAACCGTGATTTGTAGGTCCGTAATGAATAAATAAACCAAAATGCAAGGAACAAGAACAAAATAGAACGGATAAAAAGAATTTTTACGTGATTCGGGCAGAATGAGTGTTCTCTGGTTATTCCAGCAGAGTAATAGCATAACATTCTCGCTGTTCTCTCTCTTTACAATGGCATTTTTATCCCCTATTTATAGTGAGGGGTGTTTATAATTGCATTAAAATACAAAAATATAAAGATGATTTTATGAAGGACAATGTGTCCTTATCATCTCCATAAAATCGAGAGTGGACTCAGTATTATCAGGGATTTGGGATGCCCCAGATAAAGTAGGTGGGTCCCTGCCTCCGGTTGTTCCGCAATCTTGTTGTTATGCGATCTGAATAATTTGATTGGCGAGCTGGACGGTTAGGCCAGTGAGCTAGAAACATCGATGGGAGCTCATTGGGTATATCGTTGAGAGTTCGCTGAAAGCATTGCTAGGATCTCGCTTGATTTCGCGATCTGAGCTCGAGTTTCAACGATGTGTGAACTTATTCTAACGAGATCGGCTCGGGTCTATTAGGCTTGAGGTGATTTGGGTGGACCCATTGGATCGAGTCCAAACTATAAGGAATAATGCGAGAAATACTCATAACAGATTACAATATATATATATATATATGTATATACATACATACACATTTGTCTGTCAATGAATTGAATTTGGTCGAGAATCATAAAATACAGATTTATTAAGATTTAGTCTAAATTATTTTAAATTAAATTCAAAACTATCACATCCATCTATAAATAGACATGTCCATCTCAACCCATTCAAATCCTAAATATTTATTATAAAATTAAAATTTAATATTTAATCACAAATATTAAAATTATTATTTTATGCTCACATATATACATTTGTTAAAATATTCATAGGTACATATATACATACATTTATACGTAAACATATATACATTTATGTGATACATCTCACATCTGTAATATATGTGCATATAGGTATGAATAGACATACATATATGTACATATATATATAAAATATATACATACATTTATTTCACACATGTACATATTTAAAAATATATATATGTATGCAGGGGCGGATCCAGAAATTTATGTAGGGAGAGGTTAATTTTTTTTTTAAAGTATAAAATTATACATCACAAATTTTGAGGTGGGTTAAAATTTTTTTTTGACTAAATTATTAATAAAATTTATTATTTTTTATATTAAAATTTATTTTTTTAATATTAAATAATAATTTTTAATTATGAAGCCTAGAACAGCTCATGCATGCATCCACTCCTGTATATATGTATAATATGTACAATGTTAATGCATGTATACAGGGGCGGGGCCAAAAATTTTAGCTAGGTGGGTAAAAATAAAAATAGTAAAAAAAATTAAAATTACGTGCATAATATTACAAAAATATATTGATAAATTATTATAATTATTTTCTACAAATTTTTTTATTTTAATAACATTGCATAATAACATCATTATCAATTTCATTAAATATATCATTTTCAATATACATAACTAAATTGTCACCCAACCATTGATCTCTAACTCAATTGTGCAGTCGAATTTTACAAGTTTTATGGCAGAAAATACTCTTTTTACTATAATAGCAGCAACAAGAGGAATTAATACTAGTGTCACAAGTATGTAAACTAATGAATACACATAATCTTTTTTAGCCATTATCAGTTTCTGTGTAAGATCACTAAGGCCCCATAATCCTTCAAAATCATTGTTAATATGCACATCAATAATATATGTTTTAAGGATATTTCAAATTGCAATTCTAAAATTCTTAAAAATGTCAAAAAAAAAAAATAGTCCCTAATACTTCAAAAAAATCTCAAAAAATCAGTCCATAAATCCTTTAAAATAGCCCAATTCAATTGCTAAATCCTTTAAAAATGTCCTAAAATTCAATCCCTAAATTCTTCAAAAAACAAAAAACTTCAACCTTAAGCCCCTAAATCCTTTAGAAAAATCTTGAAATTTAGCCTGAAATATTTTCAAAACATCCAATATAGAAAAAGAGATTCTAAAAAAAACAAGCTTACAATATTACAGTAATTGTATTTCTGCTCAATTAAACTCATCTAATTACATTATAAAGATAGTCTTTTTATTTTATTTTTCATAAAATTAGACAATAAAGGTTAAACAGGTAGGTTCTAGAAACAAAACAAAATATGGTAATTAATTAAGAAACCAATCCATAACCAAATATATGTGTCTAAAGAGTAAAACATTTAAGCAAATTAAGACTGAGATATATAATATGTCAGAGTCAATAAGACTTTAACAGGAAAAATTTGAGAAATTTAGGATGGGCAATGGCCCACCCTTGATTGTATGTGGCTCTGTCATTGTATGTATATACGTGTTTATATATAAAAATATAAAGATATATTTTAAAAATAGATCTCATGGATCTGATTCAAATTGAAAGGACCAGATCCATGAGATCCAATCCAATTATAAATGAATTTGAATTGCCAATATATTGACATGCCTACCTATATATATCTATATAATAAGGTAAGAGGGTTTTTGAAAATATGTAAAATATATCAGAGATACATTTGAAATGAATGGTTGAGATGGATGGATGAATATATCAATGATTGAGATTAATTCTTCTTCTCGCCCAACAATCATTCTTCAATTTGCCCGCCCAACAATCCCAAGCTCTGCCCCATTTAATTTCTCCAGCACCTCCACCACCCATACAGAAGCTATCAAATCTCGCCTCACTTCCTAAGGCTGACTCTAGTAATGCTCTAAACCGTTTGCCATTGCAAAAATTTGGAGAAGCAACGCCAAATTTCAGTTCCAGCAACTCTAAACTGATTTCAAATTTTAGCAGATTTCAGCAATGCCAAATTGATTCGCCCAACTATGGAAAAGCTCGTGTTCGCCATCGCTAGGACCCCACACCCCAATGGCCATCTACACGGGAAGAGGAGGACCAGACAACAGAGAAGAAAAAAGATCGTCCAAAAATGAGGATCAATTGAAAAGAAAGGTCGCGACGAAAGGTGGAAGACAAATCGACCACTAGATTAGTCCAATGGCGTCTGCAACATCAACCATTAGCGACGAACGGAGGTAGCAAAGACGGTTAGCGACCGATAACTTTTTCAGCGACCAGCTTGGGGTTTGTGGTTTGGGATATTTGTGGTTTGTGATTTATTTATTTTTCTGATGAGTTATCTATTTTGGATATTTGTGGTTTGTGATATTTGTGCAAGTAATTTGTTGGTTGAGTAACAAAATTGATTCGCTTGCTACTTCTAAGTATAGGTGGGGTCTGCAACTCGAGCAAGGGAAATTCAAGAATAGGCAATGACTCTACTTGCCGGAACAAGTAAGTTACGTATTGCAGCTTCTATAGTTTATGTGTACTTTTTGGTGTTCCATATGTAAGTTACGTGTTGATTGCTTTTGGGGGTCTAATGGATGATGCAAGCAGGCCACTTGACAATTTTTTTGTGTTTCTGTTTGAAAGAAGTGAGATAAGTCATCAACGAAGATGAAAAATGGTGAAGTAGTTGGATGGGATAATATTTTGATAGAAGCACATGAATGCTTGGGAAAAGAAAATATTATGGGTGAGAAAACTATTTAAAATCATTCTTAAATGCGAAGAGGATGCCTGACAAGTGAAAAAAGAGAGGGTAAAGTGTCATATTAAATTATAGATAGATTAAATTAACTAAAGTGTCATATTATGAAGTTTTAGGAGAGGGTAATTATACAAAGTTAAGAATATAAATCGAGGTCTTTGAGAACTAAGTTAGTTTCATGTATTTTATGGAATTTTTTGTCTTCACGTATCTTAAAAACTTCAAGCTCAAAATCAAACAAATCCCTTATCAAGACCCAATATCAATGGCGAATGAAATTGGAAAAATATTCAATTTAATGGTAATTTCACATTATCAAAAATTATTAATTTTATCAAAAACACATGGCAACATAAAATAATAAATGCTATTTTATTTTTAATTTTATAAAAAAATATTAATTTTATCAAAAATACATGACACCAAAAAATAATAAATGCTATTTTATTTTTGATTTTATCAAAAATTATTAATTATCATGTGTGGGGAACCCAAGATTTGAGAACAATAAAAAATTTTAATTTAGGCACAATATTTTTTTTAAAATTAAAATAATATAAAAATTAAAAAATTTCCAACCACATATGGTTGGGGAACCTAAAGTTCGGGAATACAAGAGTTCTCAACCACTCACGATTGGGAACCTAAGGCTCTTTGATCCTAAACTAGGGTTCCTCCTCCCCCTTTGATGGTTGCGGCCATGGCTGGTATGTATTATTTAATTTTTTTATTATAAAATGTTAACGAGTATATAATAATTTTAATTTTAATTTTTTTGTTTAGTGTTTATAATTTTTTTTGCCACGTCAACATATATATATATTTTGATTTGCAATGTGAACATTATAAATCTTGTAGTTTATTTTTTATTTGAGTTTTGTAGAGCGTTTAATATAAATAAAATTATTCTAAATTCTTCATAAATTTTAACATATATAAATTATAAAGGCACGGATATACGTTAGTATATCCACCTTAGTATGTTTAGATTTTGGGATTGTGGGTAGGCTTATAGCAGCATTATTTTGGATTTTTGGAAATGGGAGGGAGATGAACAAATACCATCATTTAGCCTCCTCTCAGTTTTCTTCTGTATCTGTATTGTATCCGTATCTGTATGTAGAACCAAATTTCAAATTTATATTTATTACATAAATCAATTCAAGATCTGATATCAAAAATAATATATGACCAACTTTACCATCCAATACAAAATAGAGTTAAAATTTCAAGAGGAAATAATTGGTACAGAAAAAAATTTAGATTTTAGAAATTTATGATTTTTGTCTTTTGATAATGTTCTTAAAAATATTTGATTCTCAAGATTTATAGAATTGTATATTTGGTTAGATTTAAACAATTTTAGAAATATTGAGTATTTTTTTAATGAAAATCTTACATTCTTATGTTTGGTTTAAATATAATATTTTTGAAATTTTTTTTTCAAAATTACCCTTATTTAATTTTCTATTTAAAAATAAAAAACTCTTTCTTCGTATATAAAATATTGAGACCCACAACCTTTTAAGAAGTTAAAAAATGTCATTATTTTACACATTATGTATATATATGTACATAATATATGTTTATATGAATAAATATATGTGTATATATATACACACATTTTATATGTTTGTATAATATATTATGTATATATTATATATATATTTGTAAGAACCAAGTTATGGTAAAGATAATAGTGAAATGGTTATGGGGTTTTAAGGAGGTAAGGGGTATTTTAGACTTTTTATTTGTTAAAATTTTTTTCAAATCCATTGGAATTCAAGACTCCCAACCCTCCTATGAAAATTTTTTTGTGGAAAAGTTGATTAAAAATAAATTTTGAAAATATTATTTTTTTAAGATTTTTTTTTAAAAAATTATACCAAACATGGAAATATAAATTTGTAATCTAATATTCTTAGAAATTTAAAATCTTTTCGTGTAAGAACGCCTCCCAAAAGTTACATTATTATACCATTTCCATACAACTTATAACACAAGTTTTAGGTTGAGAATCAAATATAATCAATACAAATATTTAAATTTTAAAACAACCATATATCTATATTACATGTCATTTAATTTTGTTTTTGAATAAGAGTTGAGGTACGAAATTTCTAGATATATGGTACCCAAAACCAAAAGTTGATATCAATTAGTTTTATATCTTTTAGTTTATTTTCATTTTTAATATTTTTAAAAATAAATAAAATTTTGTGTTAAAAAAGTGATTGATAGAAGGCTATCTTTAAATAACAATAAATCTCATCTTGTGTGTCCACATTAAGTCGTAGGTGGCACTGGCACGTGTCCCTTCTTCAAATAAGATTTAAAAAACAACTACTAAAAGATAATTACTGATTTATCTTATCTCCAAATCTCCAAACAATTTGGAGACAATATATATGTTTGACTAATATCGTTTTCAAATGATTAAGATCAATATTATTTTTACTTCTCATTTCAATACAAAAAAAAAAAAAAAAATGGGACAATCATCTCATTTGTATCTCTATCTAGTATAAGAAATTTTCTTAAGTCATTGAGTCTAAAAATCTCATAGATGATAATTTTGGTTATCTCTCCCTTGCCTCTACAAAGACATGAAACCCTACAAGTAAAGAAAACATCTTTTAAGTATTCAATACATTCTCATTTATAATATTAACTTGAGTATTCAAGGGGGTATATTGGAAGAACAAGCTTCACCCATTCTTGCATGTTCTTATATCGTGGCATAATTATGGTGATTGATCCCAAATTTTATCATCAAAACCAAAGGAATCACTCTATCCTTCGTTTAACCCAAATTTTACTTGTAATTAAATTGATTCATCATCCAATTTTCAATTTTTCTCGTCGAAATAATTGGTCCGACCCAATTCCCTTATCACCGCAAAGGCCCAACAAAAGGGCCCTTAACAAATCCTTGGTGAAGGAAATCCTTCTTAGAAATCTAAGATTGGGGTTAGGAAAAGCAAATATTGAGTGCATACAGAACTAACTATATGGGATTTCTATTGGAAAAGCAAATATTATATGCTCTATATGGATTCCTATGGCCAATGTACATAACTATTATACAATAAAAGATAAAAAGATAAAAGATAAAAGGTAATTGATGCAAGTCTTTATCAAGACATGCAACAATTCTCATAAGAAAAACTGAAATTACTTTATTTTATGATGACAACAAATCAAATCTAAAACACCCTTGTTTCTAATTGATAATCTCTATTTAATCGTCTTTTAAAACAACACTATCTATTTTGATACGTCTATAGGTGTTTAAATTTGGTTGAAAGGTTTAGGAGATAAATTAGGTCTTGCATGAGACCACGTTATTCAGCAAAATTAGAACCACTAGCTAGCAAGTGTACCCAGAAAACTAAAATCACAAGAAGCTGCAAGATTGCCTGCATTACATTACATAATATTTCATTCCAATAAAACAAGAACTCAAAAATAATATCAATACACCACAGTACTAAAGACTCTTAAGAGATCTGGCCATCCACCCAAACTGAAGCTTCATCAAACGAAAACAGAGAATTTCGACATTTCCTACAGCCTGGATGTTGCCAGTTTTATCAGGTCCTTCCTCAGTATCTTGCCCGAAGGATTCTTTGGAATGGAACCCACAAACGCCACTCGCCGGACTCTCTTATAAGGAGCAACCTGTTAGCAGAATTGTTGGTTAAAATCCTTACTAGCTAGCTCATAAACACAACAGCAGCAGCATAATTTCATTGAAAACACTTGGAAGGTAGTTAGGTATATGTTGTGATCTCACCTGTTTGGCGACAAATTCCATGACAGCGCTCTCTGACAAGTCGCTCCCAGTTTTCCTTACCACATAAGCCATCGGAAACTGCCCGACCTCCTTGTCGGGAAACCTGGCAGAGAATTTAAGGCAATAAACCGAAGTAAGCGATCGAGCTTCATTTATTTAGGATCGTGAAATTTTTTAATGTCGGATTCGGAGAAGGAAAAGCTTACGGTATCACAGCAGCATCAGCAATGCCGGGGTGAGTAAGCAGCAGAGCCTCTAGTTCTGCCGGGGGAACCTGCCACATACATACATCAATCAAAAACATACCAACCCACCCTTTAATCATCGGCTGGCTACATGAGTTTTAGTTCTGTAGTCATTTTCTAATTTATTTATGGTTTTATCTTCATTTACATTTAAGCTGCATGAGAAAAGAAATTCCACCATCTCTATTCTCTACCTGATATCCTTTGTATTTGATCAGCTCTTTCAACCTGTCAACTATAAAGATGAAGCCATCCTCATCGATGTAGCACAAGTCTCCTGTTCTCAACCATCCATCCGAATTTAAAGTCGAGGCTGTTGCTTCGGCATTGCTGAAATAACCTGCAATTTCCCCACATCAAATATCGTTTATATACTACAAGTCAACTCAGTAGGGTGTCTATATATGGATCCAGTTAGTTGAATCAATCAAGAACCGCTCTGTAAATGTTGTCCCAGAACTAAGTGAATCACAAATCAAGCCAACTCAGTTGAATTCAAATTGGACAAAATCTATACAATCACGTTCAATGGCAGTTTACTGATGATATGTGCTTCAGTTACAGTAGCAGCAAACATCTGATGTTTGTGAATAGATTGATTCCTACTTTATTTAGAGTTTTTAAACCTGAAAGTTTGACCTAAATTCTAACTTGGTTTAATCGATTAGCCCCAAAATCCGATCAAACCAGAGGATATTTTGGCAAGTGGTGGGTGGTAACAGCTAGATATTAAGTGAACCCCACATTTGACAACATTGCAATTTAAAAGAAACAATTTTATTTGGTTGGTTTTATTTATAGTCTGTCAAAAATATCCTTTCATTGGATTTTAATAATTTAAATTTTTTTATACAATTATTATAAGAATATTTTGAACGTTTTATACTATTAAGAGTACTTTTTAGGATTAAAAACTAAGGCAAAATGTTATTATTTTAAAAATATAGAAGAAAAAAGCATTATAGATACAGAGAAGATAGAAACATATGCATAAAATATTTTATTCTAAAGAGTCAGAGGACAGGAAGATGAATGGAAAGGCTGAGGTCATGGGTGTCGATTGTTGATTACCTTTCATAATGGTGGGTCCTCTGAGCCAGAGCTCGCCGGTCCGGTTGACCTGCAGGGCCTCTCCGTTCTCCGGATCCACAATCTTCGCCTCCATGCTCGGCGACAGCATCCCCGCCGTGCCGTACCGCCGGCTCTCCTCCAGCGAGTCCGTCGACGCCCCCACCCCCGTCGATTCCGTTAGGCCGTACCCCTGAAGAATCGCCACCGCCGGGAACGCCTCCGAGAACCCCTCTATCACCTCCTTGCTCAGCGGCGCGCCGCCCGACAAAACCGACCTTAAACTCCCCAAATCGTGTTTCTTTTTTATATGATCGGCTTTGTTCACCATCGCTATCAGTATCGGCGGCACCAATGGGAGGTAACTCGCTCTGTACTTTTCGATCGTCGACAACATCTCGTCAAGCTCGAATTTGGACAGAACCACCACCGTCGCTCCCGACGCCAGCAGCCCCGTGGCGAACGCTACTAAGCCATAGATGTGAAACATCGGAACCGTGCATATGAACGTTTGCTCGCCATCTTCTAGATTGAACCGGCTCAAAACAGTCTGAACCATGGCGATGAGGTTCCGATGCGAGGACGCCACGCCTTTACTTGGCCCGGTTGTGCCGGACGAGTAGAGCAGAGTCGCCGTGTCGTCCTGGCTGACCCGCTCCTTGATCCGGATCCGACCCGGCTGTTTCCTCATCATATTCTCCAGCGTATTCACAATTTTGGCTGAAGAACCGGAATTGTTATGCTCGCCGATGAGTATAATCGGGAGGTTCGAGTCGGCGAGTTTGGGGACGAGTTGGGGAATGGTAAAGGCGAGTACGGGCTTCGAATCGGCGATCTGCTTGGCGATTTCGCGGGCGGTGTTGAGCGGATTGGTGGTGGTGATGACGGCGCCGAGGGACATCACGGCGAGGCAGACGATGGGGAAGAAGATGGAGTTCGGGGACAGGAGGAGAATGACGTCGCCTTTCCTTATGCCGGTGTCGGAGAGGCAGGAGGCGACAGAGTCGACGGCGGACCATACGTCGGAGAAGGTGAGGTGGCGGCCGGAGGAAGCGTCGACGAAGGCTATCTTGCCGTTGTGGGCCCGAGATGATATGAAGGTGCTGACGTCGAGCGACTGGTTCGGAGGTAAAGGCAAGGGCTTGCGTTTGCTGTAGAAAATGGAGTTTGACTTGCAGAAGCCGCTCCGGGGATCCACCGGCGGGGTGCTATGATGGGCCATGGGGATCGAGCTTCGCTTCTCTGGATCAGTGACTCTTAACAGCTATGGCGAGTTAATTTTTCGGACGGGCGGCTTTTATTGAGTGTATGCGGTTGCCGGGGGCCAAGTTTGAATTTGACTTTGATATTGAGTATTGACCTGAAGGCCTTGTACTGTAGTTCAGATGCACGGAAAGGAATGTGCTCTCTCGCTCCCAGCTGTCCTATGATTTATCTAGTCAGTGATCGTGGGGCAAAGAGTTCATCATCCGCTTGGATGCACGATCAAGCGGTGTGGTTCGCCGAACCGAATAGACCTAAATGACAGAGAAATACCAAAAAAATGGACCGCCGATTCGCACGTGGATTACGTCGAAGAAGTGCATTTTGACACGTGATTTCAGTAGCAAAAAATGGGTCGGCGGCTCGCCGGCATCATGCGTAGCCATTTAACATGACCAACGAGGCGTTCATCTAAATAAATAAATAAAAATGTTATTTAAGTAAATTTTTAAGAGGATTACCGAATGTGTCGAATCATAAAAATGTCCTCACGCAATTTACAGATTCATCGCCCCTGCCATTGACTGTCTTCTCTCCCCTTAGTGATGGTTGTCTCCAGCAAGTTTTGCCTCGTCTCACCTTATCACCACATTGCGTCACCTCGCAACGCGTCTCGTTGCCTTCACGTCACCTCGCGATGCGCCTCGCCGTCTTCATGTCGCCTTTTGACGCGTCTCATCGACCTTCGATGCATTCTATCATCGCCTTACAGTGCCTCACGCGATCACCGCTACACCTTGTCGTTGCCTCGCCATAGTGCCTCGCACCAACTGTCACTGCACTATCTTGTCGCCTTGTCATTACCGTTTCTGGATGAAGCTTGGGTAATGAAGTTCAGACTTTGTCATCAGATGAAATCCAATCAGACTTCATCATTGGATAAAGTCTAATTCGATTATCGAATTTGTACATATTTTCGGTACATGTAACATGGTTCTAAATAAAATTATCTTCGGGATTAAGCCGGCGGAACTTCGACACTTGGGTTACATAAAAAAGTTAATATAAAAAATAAATATTTTTTTGTATAATTACATACAGTTATAATTCACATTAATGATTATTTTGTATGAAAAAGAAAAACTATTCCACTTGCAACGCAGCACTCCAGTTCAATACTGAATTTGATTCAAGTCAACTAATTTGCTAATGAATAATGTTAAGAGATTAATTATGTAGTACCTTTTTCTTAGCAAAAATTAAGGAGATTATATATCATTATATTTTTTTGTTTAACATCTCATTTAATGAAAAGATACAATATCGTCATTAATTATGACTTTTAACATTACTCTTTATTAATTACTATATACTTTGAGATTGTTCTATAATTAAATTTATCTCATTTTGCTCTCATTCACTCTCAAATTTGCAATTCCTATCACTATTTTATAACAAAACAACATTTTTTTAGTCAATTTGTTAAGTTTTATTGGATAAAATACTTAAACTATCTTACATTTGTTTTAATAGTTATCATACTTAATTGATGAAAGTAAGGAAATAACAGCTTAGATATTTTGTCTACTCTGTCTATTTAATTAATCTTATAATCGATTATAATATTAATACGATAAAAGAAAGGTATTGATAATAAACACCAAATCTAATCAAATTGAATATTATTATTAAAAAAAAATTACAAGAGAGATGAAAGCAACAAGAGTGGTCTTTCAAGAATATAAAATATATAAGAGAGAAGAAAAAGAATAAAAATATTATTTAGACATGAAGTTTGTACATTTTATTTACATTCAACTTCAATGTATTTTATACTATAGTTTTTATAAAAATGGAAACAATATATTAAAACTCATATAAAACTTTGTAAATTTGGGTAAATCTCTACACTTATCCTACCTTTTAAATATCTTTTTTTTTTTCATGTTCAAAATTATTATCTTTCTTATTAAAAATAATATTTGAAACACCTTTTTTTAGAATGCATTTCATATCGTAATTTGATTTTTTTTTTAAAAAAACATTTGTTGCAAAAGCCTTTTACTATTCCTTACGATATATACATTTTGCTTTCAAAACCTTAATTTGCTTGAACTTCTATATTTATTTTTTATTTTTTTAAATTCACCAGAGATTAATCTCCTAAACTCTCGTGTTTACCTTATTGGTCTCACTTTTTACCTAAACTCTCGTATTTAATTTAGTTTATTAAGGTGAGGTTTTTGTATGTACTATGATTTTCATGGATTGAGTATAATTTAATTCATAACTTGTGTTAAGGAGTTTAAATTTTTAATTTATTCTAAAATATTGAGTTTAAAAGAAAAAAAGATTTTTTGGGCATTCTGACCAAAAATCTTTGAAAATCCTTAGAATAAATTTTTATGTCACTATAATCCAATGCATGAATGTAAAAATTGTTGGTCTCCATCAAAATAAAATAGCATGTCTTAAATATAAATTTAGTGTGTACAATGAGCTTGACTTATTTGATACACTTGATATTATTAAAATAAAATATATACATATTTCACATAAAAACGTATATATCATCTACAAAACATTACATAACTCAAAAATAACAAAACTTCTAAAACCTATGTTTCAAGGACTTCTTTTCCCTTGGGACCACTTGTCTAACTCAAAAATGTTTGAATATTCCTACTAGTGTTGTGTGCCCTAACAGGAATGGATAATGCTACATGTACTTAGATATTTACACATAACCTAACACACATATGATAAAATAATGAAAATAGCCCTTTCCCAAATTACTTCCACATAACCCTCCAATCTTGAGAAACCTATTATCGTTGTTGCCCCCACATCGCCATCGCCTCCACCCACACCACAGCTCTCGCATTGTCATCGCCCCCACTTGCACTGCCGCTCGCACCACCATTGCCCCTACCGGCACCCCAATTCACACTGTTTTCGCCTTTACCTGCCGGCACCCCAATTCACACTACTTTCGCCCTCACCTGCCAATGGCACTTGCCGTTACCTCTACCCGCCACCGTCGCTGACATTTTTTGATGTTTCTCAACTGTAGATCAAACAAAATTTGCAAATCAGGCTTCATCCATGAAGCCTAAAATCGGACTTCATCTATGGAGATATGTTTGCGAACTTGACAAAAAAGAGAACTAGCAACATGGTAGCAGGGGCGATGGCGATGCGGTGGTCGGCACGAGACGAGAGGATGCAACAGTAGTCAACGACGGCGGGGGTGATGGTGGTGCGGCAGTTGGCGCAAGGCGATGATGATTGACGGTTGCTTGAGGCACCCATGGGAAAGGGGGAGAAAAAAAAAAAAAGGAAAGAAGAGGTGGCCATGGGAAGGGAAGGGGAAGCATTGCAGGTGAGGGCATTTTTATTATTTTGGCATCTTTTAGTCATCCATTATGTACAAGTATCATTTTTTAATAGAAATATCCACCTTACTTGCTTGCTAATCATGGTTTCCCAATCTCTTATTGATCACCTTGGTGATTTTTTTTTTTCATTTTACTAGTTTTCTTCTTCTTTTTTTTCTCTATTTTTTCTTATCCCTTACACTTGTTTCAACTATCTCAAGTGGGAAATTATCCCTTAATTTATAGGACATCTAACTTTTTTCTAAAAAGAAGCCAATTAATATGAGAGATTTATGTTTTATTTTTATTTTTTTGAAAATTTTCTTTCTTATAAATTATATTAAATTACATATATTAAAAAAAGGAGAAAGGGAGTCAATGGGGGATGGCTTCTAAACCATCTATATGGGGGCAACCCAAAGCAACCTCTTAATAGAAGGAGTGACATGGTTCCATCTTCAACCACATAATCAATTAAAAATCTTAATTAAAACTAAAATACAGTTTGATAAACTCAAAAAATCATAATATCTAAATTTTTTAGACAAGATTTTAACATAATTAAAATTATAAAATCCTAAACTAAAGAAAACTTCAATATAAGAGAGAATTAGGTAGAAGATTTCTTTTGTTTATGGAAAGATAATATAATAAAATGAAAATTATCCAAATCAGAATTGCCAATTTAGGGTTTATGATTAATTTTAAAAACTTTGGGGGGAGGGGGTTGAGGTGAAGCTGTATTCATTAATTAAAATTATATTTTAAAGAAGGGGAAAGAAAAAAAAAAGGAAAAAAGACAAAAAGAATGATGCATCAACGAATCGGAGAATCAAGATCCTAAACCTAGGAACCAACCGGGGTCGTGCCTTTCCAGATTTGACACGACTCCAAGTCCAACTACCCCACTCACTATTCGTCTACATCCTTTAAAAACACACACATCGGTCGCTTCTTCTTTGATTGATTCGAGTCTGGTAAACTAGCAAATGATTTTAGAAATTTGCAAAAATAGAACTTTCAGTACTAAACTTTGCAAAAATAGGACACTTTGAAAACTTCTGCAAAACTAGGATTTTTGAACTTTTACTAGACAAAAATGCCCCCATTTGTATTAGGTATAAGGTCATATCTTATTCTTTCCCGCACATCTGACTCTTTGGCACATATTTCTTTCTTTCTCTCCACCTAAGTGTTGCTGCTTCAACATCAATCGTCATCATTAAAGCCATTATTGTTATTCACTCTACAAATCCTATAGCTTTTCTCCATACCAAGTATTTTTTCATTTTCTTATCGTTAGAAAACAGATGATCAATGTATGTTGGAAGCTTGACTGATTTTAGAGTAGTTTAACCTTTTTTTTTGCGATTTTTTGAATGAAAAAGTAATGGGTTTGTAAATGAAACTAGCTTTGCTTCTTCATAAAAAAGTTCGATTCAGTGAAAAGTATGCAATTCGTTATATCGGTTGATATATTGAAACCGATAGTATATATCAACTGGTAGGTTAGACTTATATATTTCTCATGTTTATATCGGTTGATATATCAATGTCGAACGGATATGTATGTACCGACACCTATTTTGAAATGATATATCGATAGCATGTTATCAGTTGAGATCTTATGTGAATCGATATGTGTTAACTAATATATTCTTACACATCAATATCGATATCTTGTTATCGGTTTAGATCTTATGTGAACTGATATATTCTTACACACTGATATGTGGAAAATTGGTATAACATTAAACAACCAATATGTTTTAATTCAATTTATATTATAGGAATGACACCTATCTTTGTACCTGTGATGTTTGGAGGTCAGTGGGAATATGATGTTGATGCCAACAAATATAATTATGTGACTGATAAAGGTGGTCGAGTAATATGCGTGGAGTTAGATTGCGCTTTCGAACAATTGGTAAGTTCCATATATACGCCGTTCAATGTTAGTCTAGTTGAGAAGTTGGTTGAGCTGAAGTACAAGTTTAAGAAGTTAGATCTGTTTGCACTTCCAACGAAGATTCATGATGATATAAACATTGAGTGTTTTCTAGTCAAATGCTCTCGTGTAGATTCCAGAAGCTCATTGTGTGTTGATTTTGTGGATAAAATAAAATTGAACACACAACATAATCTTGGTGTTAGAAATAACAAAGAGGTTGCAGAGAATAAGTGATTGAGTAATACTTCGGTGGTACACTTGGGTAGCGATAGTCCAATATGGTCGAAAGACGATGATTGTCATGATGTCGTGGATGGAAATGGGCTTGAAGTTGTTAATTGTGATGATGGTGGGCATGGTGCAAAAGATATTAATTGGGATGATGTCGGACAATGGGTTGAAAGTGATCAACACGGGTTTAAAGAACCCGATCGTGTTGAGCATCCTAGTTTGCTCCTATCTTCTAAATTATCAAGGGTTAGCTAGGGATCGTCGTCAGATGTGTCAGAAGTTGAGTTGAACCAAGTTTTCACGTCAAAATTTAAATTACATCAAAGGATGAGTTTGTTGGATTTGAAGAAGAATTATGAATGCAAAGTTGTAAAGTCAAAAAAGAATGTTTTGTACTTGAGATGCAAGCAAGAGCAGTGTAAATGATGCTTAAGGGCAACAACTTTTGACATTTCTTTTGGTTAGACAATAAGGAAATATGTCAATATTCATGCATGTTCATCTTCAATAATGCATCGTGATCACTCTCAAGTAAAGAGCAGAGTAATTGGCTCTTATGTCAAACCTAAATAAGAGGATGTGAAGCGTATTTATAAGCTTGAGAACATTATCGACGATTTTTGCAAAGACTTTGGGGTCAACATTAGTTATGAGAAGGCATGGTAGTCGTGGGAAAAGGTTTTGGACATGATCCTGGGGTGGGGGGGGGGTGCGAAGGAATCATTCAGGTTGCTTACATATTATTTGTACATGTTAAAGTTAAAAACCCCCGGGATGATTGCGAAAATCAAGACTGAAGGTAACGACAGATTCAAATACCTTTTCATGGCCATCGGTGCATGCCTACTCAGATTTCGTTCCCAAATACGGCCCATTATTGCTATCGACACTTGTTTTCTAAATGGTAAATATCTTGGTAGTTTGTTTGATGTCACTTACAAAGATGGTAACAACAACGTATATCCTATAGCGTGGGGAATTGGAGATTCGAGGAATGATGCATCATGAGAATGGTTCTTCACAAAATTGCGCTCTGCAATGGAGATAATATATTCGATTTGGTATTTGCGTCTGATCGGCATAAGAGCATGCAAAAAGCGGTAATGACAGTGTTCCCTAATGCCACACACATTGCATGTATATATCACATTGGGCAAAACGTTAAGGCTAAATTCAAGTACGAAAATGTGCATGCCCTATTCTACAAGGCAGCGAAGGCTTATAGGGAATCAAAATTTAATGAATATTTTATTAAACCAGAGCGATATGCTCCATCCGTCGGTGCCTATCTTAGAGAGGTCGGTTTTAGTCGTTGGGCACATGCATTTTTGGTTGGCAAGTAGTTTGATATCATGACGACAAACATTGCAAAATGCTTGAATGTAGCCCTGGCGGATGCACAAAAATTGTCGATTCAATGTCTGATGGAGTACATCAGGAATATGCTTCAACATTGGTTTTATGAGAGACGGGGTGATACTAGTCAGATAGTTGGATATATCACAGTTTGGGATGAAGGACAAATAGCGAAAAAATTGACATTATCCCAATATTGGCATCCAGAACCCATTGATATTTATAGATTTAATGTTAAAGATGGGAACTTCCGTGGCATAGTTGACTTGAGTGCGAGAACTTGCACATGTCAAATGTTTGAGTTTAACCAATTGCCATGTGGACATGCCTTGGCTACCACGTGTTTACACAACATTGACCCATACAACTTGTGCTCCTTATACTACCAAACCGAAGCTCTCCTGTGTGTTTACGCAAATTCTATAATGCTGGTGGGTAGTTAAGCTAATTGGACCGTGCCAGATGAAATTGCTTCTACTCAATTGGTACCACCAGCTACTAGACGCAAATGTGGAAGACGCAAGGTTTTCCAAATTCCTTCATCCAGGGAAGAGAATAGGAGAGTCAAATGTGATCGTTGTGGTCAAGTTGGTCACAATTGCCCAACTTGCTAAAATCCCATTTCTATGGAAGAAAAAAAAAGAAAGATAAGAAACATGTAAGAGTGGTTATTCACATTATCTCAGTTTTATTTATCTTTGAATGAATCTCACTTTTGATATTTGTTTCACTTTGCAACTGCAGGATGATACAAAGGGTGATGATGAATTGGCAGCAACCACATCAAAATTCGAATAAGAATGACACAAAGGGTGAAGAGAAATTGACAACTTCCTTCATAATTCAAATAAGGATGACACAACTTATTGTATTAAATCCATTTTTTTATTTACGTTATTGTAATTAACAATTAAATTATTGTAGTATAAATGGAATAGGAATTGTAGTTTGAATATAAATTTTCTGGCAATCCACATCGGTTATGACACATCGGTTATATAAATAATGTATGTAAACCAATGCAAACT
The DNA here is from genome assembly GCF_014633365.1 of Diospyros lotus. Lineage (NCBI taxonomy): Eukaryota > Viridiplantae > Streptophyta > Magnoliopsida > Ericales > Ebenaceae > Diospyros > Diospyros lotus. The sequence goes on from NC_068345.1 coordinate 32,531,758, forward strand.
GATTGAAAGAACATCGATAAAAACATATTGGTTCACAACCGATGAAGCAGAACCGATATTGTTATGCAAATATTAATCTTCTGTTTATAGTCGATGTATCAGAAACTGATGATAAAAGATGCAAAGGATAGCGGTCAAACATATCGGTTAATAATCGATGAAACACAATCGATATTACTTAAGACCATCTGTTTGCTTGCCTGACATTTGGTATGCTTTCTTGGGAAGCCATTAGCTAATTTATATCGTACCGGTTGTTGAGACATCGATTATATAAATGATGTATGTAAATCGATGCAAATTGATTGAAAGAACATCGGTAAAACATATTGATTCATAATCGATGAAATAGAACCAATGTTATTATGCAAATATTAATCTTCTGTTTATAATTGATGCATAAAAAATCGATGATAAAAGATGTAAATGACAGCGGTCAAATATATCAGTTAATAATCGATAAAACACAACCGATATTACTTAAGATCGTTTGTTTGATTGCCTGACCTTTGGTATGTTTTTTTGGGAAGCCACTAGTTGATTTATATTGTACTAGCTGTTGGGAACCCATTACTCTGACTATATAAATATATATATATATATATATATACGGTTTAAATCTCTCTTGCTCTCACTTGGCCATTATTCCTCTCTATATCTTCAGCATATTTACAAAATTGACAATGATTATTCCCTTAAGAGGATAAATGCTTGTAGGAGAAGAGATCGAAAATGGGAAAAATTGAGAAGTTGTTGCGTCACAAGAGATTTAGAAAGAAAAAGTGGATTCAGAAAGCAGTAGCAGATGAGGGTCCTCCAACAAAAGTGCAAAACAAAAGGCAAACCACCTTCACAATGTTTGTAACAATCCCAGTCCAAGGCTTACAATATAGATCACTTTTCTTTGCCTTCATTCTCACACAAAGCAAAGCAATCACTACATTTTAACCAATGTCCTTTGCATTTATTAACAATCACTGTGTGACAATGATGGCGGAGGAAAGTGGTTTATATTGTTGGCCTTGGACTGAGATTGTTACGAACATTATGACGGCTAATAATGGAAAAGCTTTGGGTAATAGTGAACTTTGGTTCCACAAATTTAAGTCTAGATGTTGAGATCTGTGTATAAATTGAAATATAAACAAAAACTTAATGTTTCCATAATAATATCGGTTCTATCACATCGGTTGGTTGATAGGTTTTTACCGATGTCATTTTGATTAAGTTTTCATTTGTTTACATACTTTGTTTATATAACTGATATATGTGTACTAATTGTAATATAAACAAAAACTTCTCTTTCCCATATCGATTCTATGACATCGGTTATAAACTAATAGGTAGGTTTTGACCAATATCTTTCAAATTACATATTTCGTTTGCGTAATCGATATTTGTTTATGAAATACAATGTAAACAAAAACTATCGGGGCATTGCCATAATACATCAGTCATCAATCAATACATTTTAACCAATGTCCTTTGCATATGTTATCATCGATTGACATACCTCGTTTATATAATTGATATGTTTTCACCAATATTTATTCCCCAAAAATTACAATTGATACTACAAATGAATGAATGTTCCATTGTAATTACATGAATATAAATACTTATTGTAAGATTGTTGTGCCATGGAAAATTGGTAGGAGAAAGTGAGGGGTTTTTTAAATAAAAAATAAAAAATCCTTTTTGACGAAAAAAGGCTGGCCGCAAAAGGCCAAGCTCGCGGCAGGACAAAGTCTCACAGTCAACAGGTGCTGGCCGCTAGGGGCCCGCCTCGCGGCAGCCTGCCATGAGCCCTCGCAACCAAGTTAACCGCGAGGACCAGCCTCGCGAAAGCTTGCCGCGAGCGGTCTCGTGGCGACTTCGTAACTATTTTCCCCATATTTTTGTTAAATTCGACCCATTTAGTAATCGACACGTGTTAGCACCCGCCATCCTTGGGAATCGTGCTCTATAAATACCCAGCTACAGGACATTAATGAGGACTTCCAAGTTCGGTAAAATCTAAACACTTTGAATACACTTTTACTATTTTTGTGAATAGTCATTGGGATCCGGGACTGACTTTGGCATCAGAGGGTCTTCGCGGGGAAAGATTCCCGCGAGCCTTCTAACCCATTTTCTAAGTATCGACAGGGTCAAAACCTTGCGACGATACCTCGCGGTGAATGCAAAAGCTTGCGGTGAGATCTCGTGGCGAAGGCAAAAGCTTGTGGCAAGACTTAACGATGAAGGCTAAAGCTTGTGGCGAGACCTAGCGGTGAAGGCTAAAGCTTGCGGCGAGACCTTGTGGTGAAGGTAAAAAGCTTGCGGTGAACCTAGCGACAAAGACAAAAGCTTGCGGCGAGACCTAACGGCTAAAGAAAAATCTTATGGCGAGAGCTTGTGGCAAGAGCTAGTGACGAGAGCTTGTGGTAAGAGTTAGTGGTAAGACCAAGTGGGGAGAGCTTGTGGCAGGAGCTAGTGGCAAGAGCTTGTGGAGTTAGTGGCAAGAGCTAGTGATAAGAACTAGTGGCAAAACCTTGTGCCAAGAGCTATTGGCGAATCCTTGCGACGAGCAATATTCTAGCAGCAATCTCCCTTGAGGCGACATCTTTTACGACAACCTAACTTCTCCCGACATCGAGGTCGAGTAGACCCCACATCACAAATTTTAATTGTTGTATTTTGGCAATAACAAAGATAAAATGAATGAATGTTTATTACAAGAATGTAAATATGAATAAAATAATTACATTATTATTTTCCGCTATTTCTTTCTCTTCTTGGGTTATATAACCGAATTTTGTAAAGTAATGATAACTAATGAGAAGGATATCGGTCAAGCTCATCAGTTATATAAACGAAGTATGTAAACCAATGTTAATTGCTACCCAAATCTTTTTTCGCTTTGCATTCATAATGTTCGTAACAATCCCAGTCCAAGTACATTGTCAATGCACTGTTGCCAAATGTTGCGAGGGTCATGTTCTTCTTATTGAAAAATGTTGTGGCTAGACCCGTTTTGCCAGCATGGCCTGTATGCCCTATTCTATGAACATAGTCATCAATTTAAGATTAAGGATAGCTTGTAAAAGATATCGATTATATAAACGAAGTATGGTAACCGATAATAACATATGCAAATGATATCTGATAAAACATATCGGTTGATAACTGATACAACTGAACTGGTATTATTTGCCTAATTTTAAATTTATGTTTACATTGCAATTTATAAACAGAATATCAATTAAGGCAAACGAAGTATGTAAACTGATGAAATAGAAGTGATATTATTATGGAAATATTAGGTTTTTGTTTATGTTGGAATTTATACAGAGATTTCAAAATCTAAACGATAACAATCCCAGTCCAACTCCAGCAATGCAAGGTGGTTTTCTTTTTGTTTTGCACATCTGATGGAGGACTCTCTACTGCTATTGAATCTCTTGCGACACAACAACTTCTCCATCTTTCTCTATGACAATAACTTTCCTACCTTTCTCGTCTTTCATCTCTTTTGCTACTGTAATAACTTATCCATGTCTGGCAACTTCTTTGGCTCTTTTGGCAATATCGGCTGCAAAATACTGTGCATCTAATACTGTAAAGATAAGTTTAGAACATGTCATTCCTATAATGTAAATTGAATCAATTTCTAAATTAAATTAAAACATATCAGTTCTGTAAGTATAAAAATATATCGGTTGTGTAAGGATATGTCGGTTAATGGATATCGGTTTAAATAAGATATCAACTAATAACTTGTTATTGATATATCGGTTGAGACCGATATAGAAATCGATATCAAAATATTTTTCACGGGGGCAGGTATTTTAACCTATGTCGATTGAAATATATCATGACTTATCAGATATATCAACCGATATTTGTTCAAACCAGTTAAACGCATACTCTTCACTTAATCAAGCTTTTGAATGAAGAACTAGAGCCAAGTTCATTTATAAGCTTACTACGTTTTCATTAAAAAAAAAAACAACACATAGAATAAACTACTATAAAATCACTCAAGGTATCAACATTCTTTTTGGCATAGTTTTTAAAAAATAAGAAAATGAATGCAGACCTGGTATGGAAACAACAATGGCTTTGAAAAAGATGATTGATGAAGAAGTAGTAACACTTGGATGGAAAGAAATAATGACTCGTGAGAAAAATTGATGGTGAGTGCGAATGTGCAGGGAAGAAGTAGAAAAGACCCTATAACAAGAATCCCAATAAGAAGACAGGAAAGAATTAGGGTATTTTTGTCCGATGCATATTCAAAAATTTGGTTTTGTAAAGATTTTTAAAGTGTCTTATTTTTAAAAGTTTAGTACCAAAAGTCTATTTTGGCAAATTTTTCAAAGGATTTCGCGCTCGCGCGGGCGGGGGAGGACATGGACACAGCACGACCTACAAGGGCGTGACTCTGCATCATCCAAAGCGCTGGCTTGTCGTCACTGGAAAGGGCTTGTGTGCTGTTATGTGGTAACTACCAGCCCAACCCTCTCCCTGTATATATGTGTGCTTGCGTGATTTCTATTATTGATTCATGCCGGCTCGTGTGTCTGTTTCGAATGATGAATGCTTGCTATAGCCTCAGATCTGTAAGTTTTTCTGTGCTAGGGCTCCTCAGCACAAGTGGGGGCCAATTTTGAATGCTTCGCTATTGTATAGACAGTTACTTCCTTGGGTTTGGACTTGTTGATTGTGCAATTGATCAAGGATCACCCTCTTTAGGCGGAGTTGATTTTATTTATGGTTACGGGTTCTTTGTTTGCTAGTTGATTAGGGACATAGTCTTCTGTTTCTTCGTTGTGGCTGAGTTCAAATGAGCTGCTTATTCGCATCCTAAGGTGGTCCAGCTTGGAAAGATTTTGATAATTACGGGACTATTTCAGTTCATATTCAGTTTTTGTGTCGTTGGCAACAATGTTTGTGAACAGTTCAACTGTTAGTTGGTATAGGGTAAATTTTTGAAATGTACTTGTGTGTCACCTTTTGGGTGATTCAATCTTCAAAATTTGATGGGATCAGACTTTTGAATATAACAGCCCGAGTTGATTCATTCCTCACAATGTGTTCTTAGAAAAACATATTAATTCAGAATGCTGCTAAAGTCTTGTCACTTGTCAGAATATGATTGTAAAATTGTTTTTGAGAAATGCAGTTATTGTATGCAGGCAACTGATTAGTGGATCTTTATTTATTTATTTTTTTTTGTAGAATTGTCATTGGGGAATGCAGTTACTATATGTTGTTTTCCTTTCCTTTGCTTTTCACAAATCTTCTTTCTAAACTTAACATAGGGGGAAGAGAATGGAATTTATGTGGACAGAATCCTAGTGCAACATGAAAACCCATTTTTAAGGCATTACTTTAGTGTCTATATTTTGGTTAGATGCTCACATGTTGTTGTATAATGATGTCCAGGACCTGTCTTGTTTTAATTTGCTGTATACAGGATTTCATGTCGTGGACATTTTCATTGCATTCCTCAACTCAATTAAACTATTTTAAGGTTAGTAAAATAGATTCAGAATCATTATAAAGTTAGAAGATTTCAGAATGGGTTGCTTAGGGGGATAAGGATGGTGACTGTTACAAATTGAGGTTAAGGTGAGTGCCAACATGAGCCAAGTGTTGTTAACTAATGACTTGTTTTAAAATATTTTACATTTAAATGCATTGACGAGAAAAATGGAAGTTTTATGCATATACAAAGTGTACTAAACATGGAATGAGCTCCAAATTATATAAATAAATCGAGAAAAGTAAGACATGTAACAACTTGTGTTAAATACCCCAATTTAGTTCTTCATTAAGGAAAATTAGTCATGATATGGCATTAAAATTAAAAAGGGTAATTAATTACAATGGTCTAAATAGTGGAAATTTACCCAAGTATGGGAGGTTGATAGGATCATTGTAAGGGATAAATGGGTACATTTTTACCTACTTTACGTGTGTAGGTGCACGTGTGTGAGAAAGTATTTTGTACCTCTAATACACCATGTCAATGTGCCCCAAAAGAGTCATATGTTACCACATGTTTGTGATAAGATTAAGCTTGTAAATAAAAATATAAACTCTGTTAAATATATTTACAAGTTTACCCTTATCACAAACATGTGATAACATAAAATTGGTTTGGGACATTGCAAACGCGGTGCCTCGTAAACATAAAATTTTGTTGTTGCACGTATGTTGGTGTTTATAATTTTTGCGTTATAAATGTTGTGAAAGCCAAATAATTAGAAAGGAGAGAGGAGTGGATTGTAATTAAGGCAATCATGAGGAAGTAGTTCTATCCAGTTATGAAACATGTGAAGTTGATAAACCTATCTAATATAGGCAAACATGTATTTCATAAGTACTTGGGTGAAGGGAAGTGGAGATATGAAGGATAGGGTGGTATGAATGGTTGTATGGCGGGTTGGTCTTTTACCCCATCTGATTACTGCCCACATAAAGCCTTAGGTGGGAATTGTTGTATGTGTTTTCCTCAACCTAGTGTGCACGAGGATTTGGTGTGCTATGGAGTATCTGTCAATGTTGAGGGTGCTTGACGGGTTTGTGATAGTGTCAAGGGTGCTTGACAAGGTTGTGACAGTGTCATAGGGGCTTGAAAAGTTTATGAAAATGCCATGGGGGCTTGAAAAGGTCACGATGCTTGACTTAGCGTTACAACATATCTCATTGTAAGCTCACTTACTCATTTTACATGTACATAATATGAGCATGGACTAGTTTGCATGAGTTGTTATGCTTGGAGATGATACACATGCAATATATGTTGGTAGATAGAAATGCGTGGACATGCAAACTGGTTTGGCTACGTACATTGGGCCAAGGCTTGTGTGCCACTCATATTGCGACTTGGGCTTAAGGTGCCATCCAGAAAGTCGTTTGTCAACTATGAAGATGGAACGAGATGGTGTCTACCTCTTGTGGATTGGACATAAATTGAATCCTATTGTATTACATTACCATTCTACTTAAAAAAATCACTCTATTTATGATGGCAACGAATCAAATCTAAAATACCCTTGTTACTAATAGATAATCTTTATTTAATTATTTTTTAAAAAAAAACACTGTTTATTCTGTTTAAATTTGGTTGAAAGGTTTAGGGCGTAAATTAGGTCTTGCATAGGACCACATTATTCAGCAAAATTAGAACGACTAGCTAGCAAGTGTACCCAGAAAACTAAAATCACAAGAAGCTGCAAGATTGCCTGTATTCAATTACATAATATTTCATTCCAATAAAACAAGAACTCAAAAATCATATCAATACACCACCGTACTCAAGACTCTTAAGAGATCTGGCCATCCACCCAAACTGAAGCTTCATCAAACGAAAACAGAGAATTTCGACATTTGCTACAGCCTGGATGTTGCCAGTTTTATCAGGTCCTTCCTCAGTATCTTGCCCGAAGGATTCTTTGGAATGGAATCCACAAAAGCCACTCGCCTGACTCTCTTATAAGGAGCAACCTGTTGGCAGAATTGTTGGTTAAAATCCTTACTAGCTAGCTAATAAACACAACAGCAGCAACATAATTTCATTGAAAACACTTAAAGGTAATTAGGTATATGTTGTGATCTCACCTGTTTGGCGACAAATTCCATGACAGCGCTCTCTGACAAGTCGCTCCCAGTTTTCCTTACCACATAAGCCATCGGAAACTGCCCGACCTCCTTGTCGGGAAACCTGGCAGAGAATTTAAGGCAATAAACCAAATTAAGCCGATCGAGCTTCATTTGTTTAGGATCGTGAAATTTTTTAATGTTGGATTCGGAGAAGGAAAAGCTTACGGTATCACAGCAGCATCAGCAATGCCGGGGTGAGCAAGCAGCAGAGCTTCCAGTTCTGCCGGGGGAACCTGCCACATACATCAAAAACATACCAACCCACCCTTTAATCACCGGCTGGCTACATGAGTTTTTGTTCTGCAGTCATTTTCTAATTTATGGTTTTATCTTCATTTACATTAAGCTGCATGAGAAAAGAAATTCCACCATCTCTATTCTCTACCTGATATCCTTTGTATTTGATCAGCTCTTTCAACCTGTCAACTATAAAGATGAAGCCATCCTCATCGATGTAGCACAAGTCTCCTGTTCTCAACCATCCATCCGAATTTAAAGTCGAGGCTGTTGCTTCGGCATTGCTGAAATAACCTGCTATTTCCCCACATCAAACATCGTTTATATACTACAAGTCAACTCAGTAGGGTGTCCATGGATCCAGTTAGTTGAATCAATCAAGAACCGCTCTGTAAATGTTGTCCCAGAACTAAATGAATCACAAATCAAGCCAACTCAGTTCAATTCAAATTGGACAAAATCTATACAATCACGTTCAATAGCAGTTTGCTGATGATATGTGCTTCAGTTACAGTAGCAGCAAACATCTGATGTTTGTGAATGGATTGATTCCTATTTATTTTAGAGTTTTTAAACCTGAAAGTCTAACTCCAACCTAAATTCTAACTTGGTTTAATCGATTAGCCCCAAAATCCGATCAAACCAGAGGACATTTTGGCAAGTGGTGATTGGTAACAGCTAGATATTAAGTGAACCCCACATTTGACAACATTGCAATTTAAAAGAAACAATTTTATTTGGTTGGTTTTATTTATAGTCCTCAATTATAGTCTGTCAAAAATATTCTTTCATTGGATTTTAATAATTTAATTTTTTTAAAATTATTATAAGAATATTTTAAACATTTTATACTATTAAGAGTACTTTTTAGGATTATAAAGAAACGTGAAATATTATTATTTTAAAAATATAGAAGAAAAAAAAGCAAGAAACAGAAAAGATAGAAACATATACATAAAATATTTTATTCTAAAGATATGTTTGATAACATTTAATTGAAAATAAAAATATTTTTTAACTTACATGAAAAATAAAAATCATCTCTTTAGATGAATTTTTTCATGAAAAATAGATAAAAATATGTTTTAATAATTATATAATTTCATAAAAAATATAACATGCCAAACATAAAAAATAAAATTTAATTTCTTAAATATAATATTTTTTTTATATATCTATATAATAAGGGATGATGGTTTTTGAAATTTATATAGACAAATGTGAGGGAGACATTTTTTGATGGTTGAGATGGAATTTGATTTTCCATCAATGGCTGAGATCACTCGCACACACTCTGATCTTATTTATGTTTCCCCCCCAAAACCATCTCATCTTCACACGCACACACTTTGCTTCTTCTGTCCTGCCTCTTCCCCCCATCTCTCTCTCTCTCTCTCTCTCTCTCTCTCTCTCTGGCCACTCTGCCTCTATCCCTCCCTCTCTCCTTCTTTCTCTTTCTCTATCTCCCCCGCCCCAGCATCCGCTCGGACCACCATCGCTCTCACCTGTTGCCCACGTCGCCCCTTCCACCGCCCTTGCCTCTGCAGCCGCTCACACCCGTCGTCGCCCCCACCCGGCCACAACGCAGCTCGCCTCGCCGTCCCCGTCGCCTCTGCTAATGCCACTCTCTGGTATATGTATTTCGCTGCTCATTTTGTGTGTTTCTTGTATGTACACTGTATATATTTTTTGTTGTATGTACGCCTGGTGTTCGCTGCTCATTTTTGTATGTTTGCTAAAATTAAATCTTAATGTTTATTAAGATTTACATACATACAGCATTTAAGATTTGCTGTAAATGTACGCTTATATTCTTTGGTGTGTGTTTACCAGAAACGATGGTGTTTGCTGCTAATTTTGTGTCTTTGTTGTATGTACGCTGTATATATTTTTTGTTGTATGTACGCCTGGTATTCGCTGCTCATTTTTGTATGTTTGCTAGAATTAAATCTTACGCTAGAATTAAATGTATGTTTGCTATAAATGTACATACAGCGTTTAAGATTTGTTGTATATTAAATGTACAACGCAGATACTTTTGTTTTAAGTTTACTTCTTAATTACCATTAGAAACAATACTTCAGAAACAATATATGCCCAATATATCCCCTTATCAAGCTTACTTCTTAATTACCATCAGAAACAATACATCTCAAATCTATTAGGATTCTTTTTTTGTTCTCGGCAAGAATTTGTTTTGAGGTTACGATATATACCCAATTTGTATCAGCAATGAAGATGCCATATGAATGGGGTTTCCTCCATAATGGCAACGTTAAAGATTAAAACTACAAAAAAATATTGGGAAATTTTGATTAGAAATGGCATTTCCTCCATTCTCCTTCAGATGAAGTAATGAAAAGCATCAAACAGCCTATCTCAATTGAAGATATTAAGCTATGAGAGAATATTGGGAAATTTTGTAGATTTTTAGACTAAACTATTAATCAAATCAGCATAAGTATTACTGTTTAGTTCTTAGGAAACAGTAAGCAATGAGAGAATATTAGGAAATTACTGTTGTTCAAAAGGAATTATTTGAAGTTGACATGGGATTTCAGAGTAAAATTAAGTGTTTGATTGAGCAAGAGATGAAATTGTAATCAGTGGGAATATTGATATATGTACAAGCTTTATTATTAGTACTCTGATCAGATGATGAACTAACAGTCCCTGATGATGAACTTAGGAGCTCATCCAACAGATCGGCTCCAAGGTAATCAAAAACCAACATAGCTTCTTCTGTCTTCACAATAACCTTCTTCTTAGTCCTCTTACCTTTTAACAACTTCATTCTTCTTTTCATATAATGGTAAAATTTTTGTACAGAAGCAATCTAATGTTTGTTGTTCTTTGTTTTTTCTGTGTATGTATGTATTTACGCCAGCACATATGGTGTTCGTTTCTGTTATAAACAAAATTTGGAATAATATAATGAGAATTTCTCTTCATATAATGAGCATTTTTATTATATATATGCACATTTCTGTTATATATATGTTAGATCTTAATCGTTTGGAATAATATAAATGAGCATTTTTGTTATATATATGCAAGGAGCACAAAATGTATAAATGTGAAAGTAGTGCTATAGGAAAAAGAAATCTACGTTGAACAGCTCTCTAGATTGTAATCAGAACATTGGTTTTGTAAATTGAGAGACCTCACCCAAATTGTGAAAATTTGCATGAGTCAGAAGATGCAACATTTCCATCAAGCATTCACTTTTACCACATGGAGGGTCTAGACAAGCTTCATCTTAGCGACTACCAGATTGCCATTAGTAATTGTTAGTACTAAAATCTCAAGAAAATAAGTTAAATATTATATTCTTTGCTCTTATTGCAGAACAAGTGTGTGAATTAGTTTTTCTAGGCAACAAAAATGAAGCAAGATTGTCAATATTAATACCCATTATGATGAACCCAAATAGGATGATCCATGTCAAAATTTATTGGCTAAGTGAGACGAAATAGAAGTTGTTATTTCATCAGGAAAAGTCATAGTTGTGGCAATAGAATTATTTCTGAGAGCATGGAATAACGTAGTTAGATTTATTTTGTCATTCTTAATGAGATAAACAATTGCACTAAGCTCTAATAATGCTTTTGTAGGAATATGCTTTGGCAATAACAATTGTAGTCTGTATTGAGGCTGTGTGTTTGACATGTTATATGAACTAGATAGAGTAAATTGAGTGAAAGAGCTCTATGGACGAGCACTATAGGCATTGTGTAAATTTTGTATATTAATCATTGTTACATATAGGCACGGTGTAAATTGAATGTATGTATTTATGTGTATGTATTTAAATGTATGTTATCGTTTCTCATTTGGGATATATAATAAAACAACGTGCCTTTAGGCACATGCCTTTATGTGTATGATTAAGAGATGTTGTATGGACACATCTCAAATAAATTATTTCTCAATAAATGAACTCATAATCTCGGGGAGTGGACGAATTTAAATGAATGAATTATTTTTCAATAAATTAACTTTGTATTGGAATATAGTGATTGTAGCAAGACTTTCCAAAAGAAAGTAGCAGTAGGTATAAATTAATTTATTGAAAAAGAAAGCAGCAGTAGGTATTAAATTAATCATTTTTGAAATATATAAATTACTTATTGAAAAAGAAAGCAGCCGTAGGTATTAAGTTTAATACCTAATATTTATAGTAGTTAGTTAATTATTTAAAAGAAAATAAACAAAATTTATCATTAAGACTTATTGAGTGTGAGAATATTTTGGGATGGTCGGGGACCATCAGCGATCGGGGACTTTTCAATTTTTTAAAAATTTAATTTGTTTAAAATTAATATTTAATTTAAAATATCAATTATGTATTCTACAACATTTGAAATTTTTTAAATAAAAAAATATCAGCAGTGTAAGTTTTAATTTTTTTTAAAAAAAATTATGGACTACAACATTTGAAAATTTTTAAATAAAAAAAAACCAATAGTGTAAGTTTTATATATTTTTTATTTAATTCCAAAAGAAATAAAAACTTCTTTCTTTGAAAAACAAATATTTTTGATTTACTATCAAAGTTTAATTCAAAAAAAGAATTATTTAAAAATAGAAATTGGTTACTAAAAAAGAATTCATTTATTTGTATTTTTTATTTTATTATAATAAAATCTTTTTTAATTCAAATAATATAAAAAAAGTGTTCCCCGATCAAAAGTTCCTGACCCATGTGGGTTGGAGAATATAAGGGTTCTCGAACACTCGCGATCGGGAACTCAAGGTTTTTCGACCCCGAATCAAGATTCTCTCCATTGATGGCCGCGGTCATGGCAGGCAGTCTACAACAGGCGATAGTTGCCATGGCTGTAACCATGTGTGTGTGTGAAATAAGTATAACGTTAATAAGTATAAAATAATTAATATTTAATCTTAATAAATATAAAATAATTTTAATTTTAATTTAATATTTAATCTTAATATTATTTACTCTTATATTATTTACACCGTGCCTTTAGGCGCGGGCATTCCCTAGTTTTTTATATGACCAAACACACATGAGAGTCAAGAGTACGAGGTGAATGCAAAGGCTGAGATCAGGGTGTCGATTGTTGATTGAGAAATGCTGTTTGTACAGAACAAGTTTTACAGAAGCTTTACAGAATAAGGAAAATGACCAATTTGACCCTCAAATTAATGACCCAATGAACACTGTCGGCCTTTGTCTCTCTTTCACTCTCCCTCTCCCTCTCGCAGACGGCAGCGGCCCCATCCACCACCATCTCTCTGTGTCGCGCTCTCATGACATACTTCAAGTTCATACCAAGACCCGGCCAAATACATAATCACAAATCACTATTCCAGCCACTCAAAGTAGGGTGTCTTCCGGGTCTGGGACTTGGAATATTTAGGGCAAGGGGATGGACTCAGAGAAAAGAGATGATTGCCCTAGGGATAAATTCAAAGGATAACAGGGTTGATTACAGCTTTTGGGTCAACACATTAGGATGTGTGATACTCATAGATTTACATAATAAGGAACGCATTTGATTGCAGCGTATGATTGTTTTAGTTTGCTGTCAAGATATTGCACATATTTGTTCAGGTCCATCCGTCCTGAATCCCATAGCTCTGCCATCTGCAAGTGGGATGAGGGAAGCTTGCTGGTGGTCAATTGATTTGGGTGGTTTGGGAAGAGGGGTAGAAGGGTTTCGCCAGTGTTCCCTCTCTCTTCTCCCTCTTTTCATTTAATCCAATTTATCAGCAATTTATCGCGATAAATTATTCCAATTTATATCTTACATACCGTTAAAATCTCATGATATATTGATTCTGTACAGTTTCTGTAAAGCTGCTTCTGTACGAATAGCGGGACTCTTGTTGATTACCTTTCATAATAATGGGTCCTCTGAGCCAGAGCTCGCCAGTCCGGTTGACCTGCAGGGCCTCTCCGTTCTCCGGATCCACAATCCTCGCCTCCATGCTCGGCGACAGCATCCCCGCCGTGCCGTACCGCCGGCTCTCCTCCAGCGATTCCGTCGACGCCCCCACCCCCGTCGATTCCGTTAGGCCGTACCCCTGAAGAATCGCCACCGCCGGGTACGCCTCCAAGAACCCCTCTATCACCTCCTTGCTCAGCGGCGCGCCGCCCGACATAACCGTCCTTAAACTCCCCAAACCGTATTTCTTTTTTATCTGATCGGCTTTGTTCACCATCGCTATCAGTATCGGCGGCACCAATGGGAGGTAACTTGCTCTGTACTTTTCGATCGCCGACAACATCTCGTCAAGCTCGAATTTGGACAGAACCACCACCGTCGCTCCCAACGCCGGCAGCGCCGTGACGAACTCTAGTAAGCCATAGATGTGAAACATCGGAACCGTGCATATGAGCGTTTGCTCGCCACCTTCTAGATTGAACTGTCTCAAAACAGTCTGAACCATGGCGATGAGGTTCCGATGCGAGGACGCCACGCCTTTACTTGGCCCGGTTGTGCCGGACGAGTAGAGCAGAGTCGCCGTGTCGTCCTGGCTGACCCGCTCCTTGACCCGGATCCGAGCCGGCTGTTTCCTCATCATATTCTCCAGCGTATTCACAATTTTGGCTGAAGAACTGGAATTGTTATGCTCGCCGATGAGTATAATCGGGAGGTTCGAGTCGGCGAGTTTGGGGACGAGTTGGGGAATGGTAAAGGCGAGTACGGGCTTCGAATCGGCTATCTGCTTGGCGATTTCGCGGGTGGTGTTGAGCGGATTGGTGGTGGTGATGACGGCGCCGAGGGACATCACGGCGAGGCAAACAATGGGGAAGAAGATGGAGTTCGGGGACAGGAGGAGAACGACGTCGCCTTTCCTTATGCTGGTGTCGGAGAGGCAGGAGGCGACAGAGTCGACGGCGGACCATATGTCGGAGAAGGTGAGGTGGCGGCCGGAGGAAGCGTCGACGAAGGCTATCTTGCCGTTGTGGGCCCGAGATGATATGAAGGTGCTAACGTCGAGCGACTGGTTCGGAGGTAAAGACAAGGGCTTGCGTTTGCTATAGAAAATGGAGTTTGACTTGCAGAAGCCGCTCCGGGGATCCACCGGCGGAATGCTATGATGGGCCATGGGGATCAAGCTTCACTTCTCTGGATCAGTGACTCAACAACTATGGCAAGTTAATTTTCCGGACGGGCGACACGACTGGTGGATAGGACTGGTGAAAAATGCCATGGTGGATGGAAAATGCTACACGAACCTAGTGCCAGACAACTTGGTGTACAAGTCTCAGATAAAATTACAAATCTATCCTTACTTCCCCACCCCACCTCAAATTTGCTACTCTACTTTGTATTCTTCTTCCTCGTACTCTCACATTCTCTTTTCTTTCTCTCTCTATCTTTCTTTTTTTTCCTCTACCATTCTTTGCCATCGTGGTTGTTCTCACCTCCGTTGTAGTCACTGTCGTAGCCACTTTCGTCATTTTTCACCATGGACACAATCGCCTCCAACGAGTAGATGAACAAGTAAACAAGGCAGTCATGGCTTCAAATAGGGCTGCCATTACAGCCAGAGTTGCCACTATCAAAGTAATTCAGGACCGGATGAATGAAAGATTTTCTTACACTAATGCCTAAGAGACTCGCTTTGCTTTCAAGTGTATATTTAGTAAGTTGTATGTACGACCACCGAAAGTTGAACCCACCAAGGGCAAATCCAGGAATTTAGGTTGGGGAGGGCTAACTGGTCGAGCCACCGAGCAAGTGTGGGGGTCCAGGAGAGGGCGAGAGGCTGAGCAAGGGCGAGGCCGACTGGCCAAGAGACAGAGGGCGAGCGAGGAAGAGCAAGAGAGGCAGCGAGGGATGACAAGAGCGAGAGTAAGAGAAAAGGCAGCGACGGTAAGAGGGCAAGCGAGAGCAAGAGAGGCAGAGAGCAAGGGCGTCGGGGCCAGCGCGAGTGGACGAGCAAGAGATAGGAGGTAGAGTGAGAGGCAGCGAGGGTGAGTGAGAGTGAGGTCGAAAGAGGAAGGAAAAGCGAAGGGTTTGCAGGTAAATAGGTTGGGCTGGGGTGGATTTGGGTTGGGCTATTACTAAATAACCAAAAATTTTATCTTATAAATTTAATTTCTGTTGTGGGTTGTTTGGGCCAACTCACATTTAAATCCGCCCCTGGATCCCACTCCGATAAGCACAAGTTGATCGGCGATTGAGAGAAGAGTGTTTCAAGTTTGATTGCACACTATAACTTGTTTATAAATCCCCATCCAAATCAATGGAAGATGAAATTTTCTTGAATTTTCTACTTTTCTGTCCCTTTGGTATTATGCTTTCTAGTGGGGTTGAGCCATGAAATAACCCCTTTTTTTGTGTTAACAGTAATAATGGGACCCCTAGTTTGTTCCCCCCAACACCGTAGCAATACCTTATCTCTCAAATTTGGGCCCTCTTGCTCTACGTATCTGAATTGCCGTGCCTATAATATATATTTAAATATATATTTATATGTATGTATATATATATTTATGGCATGAACAGAACATTTGCATCTTTCTTAGTACAACTGTGACTTAAAGATCAGATGAACTAGAGTGAGCCTGGCCATAAACCAAATGAAACATCAGGTATTACACACCATATCTATTCCCCTGAATTTTGTTGTGAAAGATAATAGCCATTGTTTCAATCTATGGCTATAAATGCATGTGTTGGCGCCCGTTCAACACTACGCTTTTTATGAGTAATTCATAACCATGACCATGCCCATATTTTGTTGACATGGGAAGATGTGAAGGATCTTATTACCATAAAGCAACACATGGGCCAAAGTAGGTACTACAAAAAAAATTATTTTTTTGCGGTAGTTTTAAAAATTGTCGCAAAACATGAAATTTTGCGGCGATTTTGAAACAGTCGCAAAATATGATTTTTGCGGCGATTTTTTTAAAATTTTGCGGCGATTTCATAAAATAGTAGCAAAATTCAGTAAAACATATTTTTTTGCGACAGTTTCCAAAAAATCGTCGCTAAATTTAAAATTAAAATTAAATTAACATTTGCGGCGGTTTTCAAAAACCGCCGCAAAATTCAAAAAAAAAATAAATTTAACGGCGATTTTTGAAAAATTGCTGCTAAATTTAAAAAAAATTAAATAATTTAAAATTAAAATTAAATTAACATTTGCGGTGATTTTTGAAACTGTTGCAAAATTCAAAAAAAATTTAAATTTCGCAGTGGTTTTTGAAAAATTGCCGCTAAATTTAAAAAAAATTAAATAATTTAAAATTAAAATTAAATTAACATTTGTGGTAGTTTTGAAAACCGTTGCAAAATTGAAAAAAAAATTAAATTTAGCGACGATTTTTAAAACATCGCTGTTAATTTTAAAAAAAATAAATAATTTAAAATTAAAATTAAATTAACATTTGCAGCGGTTTTGAAAACCGCCACAAAATTTATTAAAAAATTAAATTTAACGACTGTTTTTGAAAATCACCGCTAAGTTAAAAAAAATTAAAATTAAAATTAAATAAAAATCTTAAATATTAAAATTCATTATTTTCATTAAAAAAATTAAATTTTGATAAGAAAATAATTAAAAATTTAATTAATAAAACTAAATATAAAATATTAAAAATAAATTTAAAATTGCATTTAAATTAATAGAAAAACTCTTTAAAAATCTAATTTTAAAAAAATAAAAATAAATTTAACAAAATTTTAATATATAAAATTTTAATAATTTTTAAAAAATATATAAAATCTTCTTTTTTATTTTTAATCAATTAATTTATTTAATTTAACTCAATTAATTTATTTTTAATTTATTCTATTATTCTTTTAAAAAATAATCAATTAATAAATATTTTTAAAATATATTAAAAAATATAAAATATAATTCAGAAAATTAGTTGTTAGATTAGTATATAATATATGTATGTGCATATAATAAAAGTTTTTAATATTTTTTTATTAATTTTCGCAACAATTTTGAAACCGTCGCTAAAATGAAAAATTTATTTTATTTTATTAATTTTCGTGGCGATTTCAAAATCGTCGCTAAATAACTTATTTAGCGGTGGTTTCTAAAACCGCTGTAAAATTTAAAATTAGCAGCGATTATTCCAGCGATTGTTGAAAACTGTCGCTAAACGTTTCGCAATGGCTGACTTAGCAGGGGTTAAAAACCGCCGCTAAATACAAAAAAAATCGCCGTTAAATGTCGATTTTTTTATAGTGTAGATTTGTCCCTGAGAACCCATCTTGAAACTCATTTGAAATTCAAGGAATTTAGATTGTTTGTGCAACAATGTGACAGATCGAACTGCACAGGTTGAATCAAAGTGAAAACCAAACATAAGGTATAAATTTAAAGGTGTAGATCCTGAGTTTTCATTAAACTAGTGAAGGAGCCATGTGGGTGCTTCAGCAAGGATAATGTGGGCTTTCTCATTGTATTTTTCACAAGCACATGGCAGAGGGTGTGGTGGGGTCAAAAACTCTTTTCATGCACATCCATCTCTGTTTCATCCATTTTCTAAGATGAAAAATATAAGAAAAAATGGGACTTTTCCTGTATTCATCTATGTTCCACGAGGGTGACAAAAACCAGTAACCTTTTGATTATTTTGAAATGCCAAATCTGTGCAGATTCTTCTTATTGGTTGCTCAACTCTTTTCATGAGAGCAACCAAACCCACGTGTATTTCACAAAAGTAAAACCTGTAAAGGAAGTACAGTTTATGCAAGATTTTCTAGAGTTTAGTGATGGGATGGTTTTTGCTATCTTTTTGACTAATCCTTGAACAGTGATTAGAAACTTTGATGTCGATTGTTCAACGGAGGCGAATAGAAGGTGGAGGCGGCTGCATCCATGGCGAAAGACGGCAAAAACAGCTGCAACAACGACTACAACAACGGCGGAACAGCCACGGAAGCAAACAATGGTAGAGGAAAATAGAGAGAGGGAGAAAGAAAAGAAAAGAGTGTGAGTACGAGGAAGAAGAAGAGGAAGTAGAGTAGCAAATTTGGGGGGAAAAAGTAAGGACAAATTTTTAATTTTATCATAAAGTTGTTCACAATTGTCTAACTCTCGGTTCGTGTAGCATTTTCCATGGCGGATATTTTGACACCAAAATATCTCTAGAACTTGGTTTGAATATTTGCTCATAATTTGAGCCCACAGACTCACTTTCTCTTTCACGGTCACCATCTCTCTCTTTCACTTTGTCACTCCGTCTCACCTTCGAAAACCTCTATTACCACCTGTAGAAGCACCCATTGTCACCTCCCTTTCCATTGGACACCCCCATTGCCATCTTTTTCTCTGCCTCTCACCTATCTCAATCTTTTTTTCACTCTGTCACTCCGTCTTACCTTCGAAAACCCCTATTATTGCCAAGGGAAGCTCCCATTGCCGCCTCTCTTTCCATCGGACGCCCCCATTGCCATCTCTCTCTCCGTCTCTCACCTATCTCACTCTGTCTTTCACTCTGTCTCTCCGTTTCTCACCTAGTCGAAAACCCCCAATATCGTCGTCTGGGAGAGTGAGCTAAAAAACAGATTTTCCAGTCTATTCGATTTCTTTGTTGGTGGGTACTTATTTCTTCTCTTAGCTCACTTTGCATCCATTATTGTGTTCATGAGTCGAATGCAGCAGCAGCAACTCTTCATTATCTACGGTTCCTAATTTCTCCACTGGTACGTGGCTTTATATTGTCCAAATGCGTATTCACTCGGTATTTGTTTTAGATCTGTTCGTTGCTTGTTGAATGTGAATCTTTGTTGGTTTGTAGTTATTGGGTTAATCTCACAACACACAAGTTTTTCTTGGCAAGTTCTTAAATTTGGGTCTCTGTTCATCTTTGTTTTCTTTTCTAAATAAAAGGTCTTGCGATTTTTAAAGAAAAGGGAAAAGATGTTGGTGTAGAATTGCCTCTCTTTTTTACCATTGTTTATTCAGTCTTGTGTTTATGCTTATGTCTCAAGATTGCTAAAGGAAGTGAAATGTTGCCTCTTGGTTCAATTCATCAAGCAACAGGCTCCCTAAGTCCCTTTTGGTTGCTTCTAATTGTTATTTTAGATTGGAATATTGTGGTTCCTGGAACCCATAGATTCAGTAAACCATGGATAGTGTCAATTTGTGTGCCAAGTTTTACCTTGTATTTTTGAATTTTATCCAGCAATGCTACAAATGTGGTACTATTCCTGGGCAAAGTTGTTGCATATGCATTGGCATTAACAGGTTTCTTTTATTGTCAAGCGCCATTAACCTTCAAGTCTGACGGATGTATAAAGTGGCCTTGTTCAATGGTGCCTAATTTGACCCATTTCTTTGTGGCTGCAAATAATTTCTTTTTTCTTCCACTTCCTCTCCCCAAAATCGCACGAGCATGATAAGGGATCTTATTGTTGGGTAAATTTTGGGTTCTTGCAGGATGTGACTTGCCTTAGAACATCTTGATTTCCCACTAACATAGATGGAATAAAAGGCTTGATATCTTGTTTAATAGTTGTATTGAGCTTAATAAATATGGCTGGATGATGGATTGCATAATTATAGATGCGTTAATGGATAAAAATTAAATTGTGGAATGACTACAAGAACAAAAAATGTGAAGCTGTAATTCACAAATGTACATAACTATGGAAATTTGCTGATAAACATTAATTGCAATTTGTTGATATACATAACAGAATATTCTCTTCCTATCATGGATGTGGTTGATTATTTAATGGTGGTCGACGGCCTTTTCAAGGCCAGACATATGGGTATTAGGCGTTAGATCTTTGTATTTTTGCTAAAAGGAAGGGAATTACGTTCAGAATCATTACTTATAATTCAGTTATTAATGGTTTGTGCCAGCAAGGATGTTTTATTGACGCATTTAGGCTATTTGATTCATTAGCGAAAATTGATATGGTTCTTTCAGAGATTACATATGCTACATTAATTGACACTCTATGCAAGGAAGGGTATCTGGTAGATGCCTGAAAATTATTTGAGAGAATGGTAGTTAAGGGTCTTGAAATTTGCAATTTGGAAATTTGTTGAACTATGCTAAATCTGTGTTTCTAATTCTGATCATGTGTGGGCATCATAGGATTATTTCTATGTTTATTTATTTCACATTAAGTGGTATGAATCTAATTTCCTAACAAGTGACATCGTAGGATTATTTCTTTGTTTTAGTGACACTAGGGGTGTTCAAATAAATCGGTGGACCGCGGAAACCGCCTGCACCGAACTGGACCGCACCGAATCGCACGATTTTTTTAAAGAAGCGGTTTGGTGTGGTGCGGTTTGAAAAACCTTCAAACCGTGGTTTTTGCGGTTTTGAGGTTGGCGGTTCGGTTTGAAATCGAACCGTCCGATTATATTTTAATTATATTCAAAAAATATATATATAATATAAAATATAAAATAAAAAATGCAGCCGCGAGGAGGGGGTGTTTAACCCACTAACCCTAAATCCCCAAATCACTTCTCTCTCCCCTTCTTCATCTCTCCCCCTATTTGTTTGTTGGCGTCGGCGATGCACCCCTCGCCGCACCAGGTCTCTCACCGACAGACCAATGCCGTCACTGGCCGCCGCTGCTAAGCACCTAGCTCTGACCCACCTGCCACACCCAAACACCGACTTAGGCAAGAGCGACGAAGCTTGCGACGAACCGACCCATCCCCCCGCCGGCCGCTGCTACCACTCACATGGACTTGACCCACCCGCTGCACCCAGACACTGACTGAAGCGAGAGTGACGAAGCTTGCAACGAACCGACCCCCGCCACTCGCCACACCAGACTAGCTCACGACGCCATTTCGATCAAGATACTGCAATATCTTGACTAAAATAAGATGGGTTCGAAACTTTTATTATTTGGAGTAAATCTTAGTCAATGAGCGTGTGTGGAAGCTTGGTGATGGTGACTAGATTGAGAGTTGTTGTATTTCTAACAAATCGCAGAAACCGAATCGCATCGCACCGCAATCTGCGATGCGGTTTCTCCTCACTAAGTCAGACTAGTCGGTTTGCTTATAGGTGCAAACCGCATGTGTGGTTCGACGAATTTTCTTGGCCCAAAACCGGCCAGACCGAACCATGTACACCCCTAAGTGACGCACTTATTTTCTATTTTTTTTTTACATACTTTTTCTCATCTCATGTAATGTTTAATCATGTTTTTTACATACTTTACTTGCATATAAATGGGAGGATAATGATAATGTTAAAACATTTAAGGTACAATCATTTTAGAAAATCATATTTTTCAAATTTTATTATTTTAATTAAGATGACTTCTAATTTGGAAATGAGTGAAGTTTCAATCAACTCTTCTACCTCTCATCAAGGAATAATGTGTGAGCATGGTGTACCTGTTTGGTGCTATACATCATGGACTAAATCTAATCTTAGAAGGAAATTCTTGCGATGCCGATTTTGTAAGGTAAGTTATCTTATAAATGAAAATTGATTGTTGGATGATTTGGTGGACAACATGATGATTGCAGATGGTTTCAATTGATCGATGATGAACATACAAGTTGTGAGAAAGCATTATGTGGAGTTTTACTAGATAAGTTGAAATATAACGTGGAAGAAATAGTAAAAAAATGAGATAATACTTTAAGAACAAGCAAGAGTTTTTGAAGAGGACTTAAGAGAAAAAAAAAAGATACTAAAGTTTGAAAAAGACCATAGGTAAGAAAACTTTCAATTGAAAATGAAGCTCCAAGAGTATAGGATGAAAAATGTTAAGTTTGTTAGGGGTTTAATAGTGTTAGAATTGAATTGTTTTTTTGTTGATTGTATGGCTGATGAAAAATGATGATAGTAGATTTAAGTATTTGGTTTTAGTATAATAAGTGTATAAACAATTGTCAAACATGCAAGTATGTTTATTATTTGTTAATTATGTATATAATCTATAACATTTCACATCGACCGATAGGAAAGACCGGATCAACTTACCCTAATGGGTTTACGTAAACTTTCTCAGGAGTCACTCATCCTTGAGCTATCCTAACTCAAGTACATTTAACCTGCGAGTTCTTTATCCACATTCAGTTCAAAAAGTATCCAGCTGGTGTTGTTTTCTTCCTTACTATTCTCGATATGTATACTAACTTTTCCAGAGTCCCTTCTTAGACCTAACGTTGGGCTTTCGGGGTATTACATAATCAATTTGATTGCTCACTTTTTTGTTTATTATTAAGCATGCAAGTTCCTTTTATTAAGCATGCAAGTTCCTTTTAAAAAATCGGTAGTGGTCGTCCTCAATGAAAAATCTAGGATGTAAGAAATGATATTAAATTAAATAATAACCAAATTTCTAAGTATAATTTGAACGTGATTACAAGAAATGATGAGAGCTTAACAAATTGTCCTACCAACAAATGAGAAATACTTAGTATAACTGATAAGTTCTAGGGCTAAGCTTCATCGGCTTGGTCTCGGAGAACTGTAATGGTGAAATGGCCAAATATTTGAAGACTGTGGTGGCTCCTCAGGTATTTAACACTTTAAATTTATGACATACAAATGCTGTCTCACTATTTTTATTCTTCTCTACTCTTTCATTTTAATTTAGTCCTGCAAAATTGGGTATATCAAGAACATTTTTTCTATGTATCTAACCATTGCCTAGGATTAAGCAATGTAATGTTTCTACATATTCTACCTGAGTTGCATGATGCGTTTACAACGGCAATTGATAAAGGGAATATTAAAACAATGCAAAATAAAAGTAAAGTAGCCTCAAATATCTGCTTTTATGCCATTCTAACATAAAAGACTAAAAGGCCTAAATATGAACTGCTATGTTTCAGCTGGTTGGCATACATTTTATACAGTAAAAAGGAATTGTAATTGTAATAAGTATTCGAACACCTAATTAACTTCAAAAATTTGAAATGACATTGTTTCCGATTTCCAGACAAGTTAAATTGTTAATAATATTGTGATGAATTTGGAGGAACTTGTAGCTCAATTCCAGCTTTAACTGCAGCATCCCAGTTAGAATAATCCATCTTTATCCCTGTACCAAATAGCCAACCAGAAAATCCAGCAGTTAGAATAATGGTCATTTGACTACTCACATGATGAAGTGGGAATGGCAGCATATGAACAAGCCAAATTTGATACGGCAGTAGAAAAGCACACATAAAAGCAATGAGATCTGAACCCCCAATTGCTGAGATTTAGAAAAGAATTCTTCCTTTACTTCGGGCCAAAAAGGTAGGACGTATAAGAGAAAATGATTGTATTGGAGGACGATATGCTCCTTTAGTACATCGGTACACATATGCGACGAATTTTGCCATGCTGAATCAACAGTTTGCTATGGAATATTCAAGCCTATTTCTCACCCTAGCGGATATTGTAGTTCAGAATTGAAAATATGACAAAAGGCATCCTCTTCTGTTTCACCATAGCATAACCTCGTTAGGCTCCATCATAGGATATAATCTAAAAGAGATTGCAAAAAATTATAAAATTCAAGTTATATTATTGGCCTAATCTTATCCTACTACTTACCATCAATTGTTGTTAGTAGAAGATTGATGGAAGCGCGTGATATTGTACATCTTGTGGAAAAACTTGATTGAATACTTGAGCATATTGAACAATATTTTGCCTCAAGGCCTTGCCTTTGCTTCATTTTGAGGATCTCACCAAGCCATTAAACAAAAGTAATAGCCATTACAATCAAGAATTTGAGTACGTAATCAATTTGAGGTAAGTAAAAAATATAAAAAAAACACACCTTAACTTTCTTGGTACTTGTTTTCAATGGAACCTTCTTGCGAAGCTTCCTAAGGGCACCCTTTGTTTGGGAGGAGTATCTCATATCCATTATTTGCCCGTTTGAAGAAGTTGCTGTCTCTCCATAATTAGGGATTTGTTCTTGCACACTATGTTCAACATAGATATTACTGCCACAGTTTAGTTTCGAATTGGATATACTCAATGCATTTAATTAAGACTGGATCCACTCCATGGTTACTTGTGTTTCTTCTTTGCTACCAAGTCAGCTACCTTTGCAAACTCACTGCATAGTTCATCGTATCTTAACTAGTTAGGCATACTAATCCAACTATTGTAATTGATTTTAACCCTTATGTAGGATCTACTGACATCTTTCCTCCATCGCCGTAAGATATACCTCTCAGAAATTGATCTGACATCATTTTGGATCAATATTGTCATAGCATGTCTACAAATTATTCTCTTAAAGTCGAACATGTGACAACTGCAAACAATATCACATTTCTCTTTCTTAAAAATAACTGAATTTTTTTTTTCTTTACTCTATTGTCAAATATAACATCTTCATGTACCTCAGACCTCGTACCCAACGGTCTCTCTTTGGTAGACACAATTGCGCAATACATCTTCCCAGTGAACTCTTCTTGAAACTCCTTGAATTTTGCGATTGTGTAGACATTTTGAAATTATTTTTCCATGGGATACTTCGATGCACATGGGATCATTTAAGAAAATTATTTAACGTTGGCCTAAAACTCCTTTTCTACCTTACGCCTCATTGCCTACTCATATTGTTCAACAAATTGCTTCAATGAGGTTTTCGAGTGTACATATCCATCGAAGAATGCATTCATACCCTCACTTCACTGAATTGTTGACATCCTTGCCCAAAAACTAGTTTTTAATAAACATGGGACCCATCGATCTTTTTCTCTGTAAAGTCCATACAACCAATCGTTGTCATACAGTGCATATTGCTTAATCATTGAATTCCAGGCCTACTCAAATTCTCTAGGACTTTGTGATTCATACACTGCATCATGTACGATTGAAAGAATATAAGCCTTGTAGCTATGGTTCCTAAATTTTTCAAGCAAGTTCTTTAATATATGCCACAAACACCATCTATGCTTCATGTTAGGAAAGACTATCTCAATAGAATTTTGCATGGCCCTATCTTGATCAATGATTATTCCTACAAGGGCTTGATCATGCATACACTCAAGCCATGTCCTAAAGAGCCACATGAAAGTCTTGGTGTCCTCGTTGGAAATTATACCACATCCAAGCAATGTCGACTGTCCGTGGTGATTTACACTAATGAATGGAGCAAATGGCTTTGTCGTACCTATTGGTCAGGTATGCGGTGTCAAATGTGACAATATTGACAAATTCCTTGAATGCTTGTCTACACCTATTATCAGCCCAAAAGACATTCTTTAATCGGTGCTCTTCATCCAAATCCACACTAAAATAAAAACTCAGACAAAAGGCTTGCATCTTCGAAAAGTAAGCCTGAATATCAGTAGCATCTTCTTTCCCAAGTCTTAACATTCTCACCTGATCAATGTAATTCTTGCAATCATTTTCCACAAATGTCAGGTTCACATATCTACCAGCTTCAACAATAGTTGAGTTAAAACTTTTGTGTAATAGAATTCCAGTTATATCATTCACTTCAAGCTGCCGCTTCACATGTTATCTTAATTGTCTGTTGTATCGATATAACCTAGACTTAGTTGGACTTGTTTTATGGTTTTGCTCAAGATGAACCATGCTTATTCGCCATGTCCCTAAAACATCTGAACATGTTGTCATCCTAGCTTTACACCCTAATTGAATTGTTGGTTGAGGGTTTAGGGATGTAAGAACCCATATTTTCGTTAGGTTGCAACATAATTTAAGCAAGTTTAAAATACTGAAAAAATGGCTTGATAGCAGTTATAAGTACCGAATCGACAGCAGGGAATGCCTTGGAGTGAAATTGTCTAAGGAAAATGATATGGTCTCGATGAGCGTTTTGAGATAAGATTTATGGTATCGAAAGTAATCATCAAGAACGATTTTCGATACAGCTAAAATGCAGCTGCGATTTAGAATGCAAAATCGAATTATTATAGAGGACTTCTAGGAAGTCAACGAAAGCTTGAGGGGGCTTCAATTTTTTGTAATAAGTAACCCTTCAATAGTTTCGAGATGAAACAAAGGCCCGGTGAGGGTGTAAGGGCGAAATCGTCCATATCAAGTAAGATTTAAGTTATTAATTTTATGTTTTCAGTATAGGAATGCAAATTAATTCGATGTTTAAGGGCATAATTGCAATTAGAGAATTTCCCAAATGAAATAGAGAAAAAATTGGAATTTAATTGTGCAATTTCCTATATATATTAATGTGATATATAGTGTGTGTATATATAAATGTGGGCGTGCGTGAAGGCCATACCCTGTAACTTGATGGCCACACTTTCTTCTGCAAGTGGAGTTTTACACGCAAAGGGGGATGGCAAAGGCAGGGGAGTTGGTGGGTGCATTGGCTATAAATAGGAAGGAATTGGATGAAAAAAGGGGAAGAAATGAGAAGCAATGGCAGAAAATTTGAGAGCAAGAAATGGCCGAGTATGGCAGAAGCGAAGGTCGGGCAGCAGCTAGGGGTGGTCGGCGGTGGTCTCATTGAGCAAGTAGTGGCTGGAGGCAGCCACAAAAATGGCCGGAGACGGCCGAAATGAACTGCAACGGCTTGCGGCAGTCATGGCTGCAAGCTTCTAACGACATGGCAGTGCGGTAACAGGTTGGACAACGAGCAAGGGGCGACTGCAGTGGTCCGACAATGCCGGTGGTGGCCGGCAAGGGCCATAGCTGCTGCTGGCAATGGGCTAGGTGGCTGGCATGCGGCGGCCATGCGTTGCAGCTACTGTGTGGGCACAGAGAAGAAGGAAGGAAGGAAGAAGAAGAAGGAAAGAATGAGAAGAAGAAAAGAAAAAAAATTAGAAGAAAAATAGAAAAAAATGGAGAAAATTATTGAAAAAATTCCAAATCGTTCTAGGAATTTATTTGGGACTAGAGGAGAATGCCAAGTCAAGTAAATTATTCGGGCACGCTTTTCGAGAATATGACATGCATATCGAGAAAGCTTGAGAGGCTAAGTTAAGGTAAGTAAAATTTCTTAAAAAATTTCACAAATTTAGAAATGTTATTTTATGAATTGTTATAGTGATATATTTGAGAAATATTTAGTTTGGATTTATTGAGAGAAAATAGGAAGAAATAGAGAGAAAAATAAAGAAAATACAAGAAATTATGAAAAATAGGTTTTAATACTTATTTAATCAAATATAGTGATTAGGATGCTTTGAGGCTTAAAGTTGAAATGACTTGTGCGAATTTTGAGGTTAGCATGCAAATCGAGATGATGTGCGTATTTCGAGGTAATGCACGAATATCGAGGTAGCCTGATAAGTTTAAGAAGGTAAGTGGTACATCCTGACTAGATTTAGTTTTATGGAAAATGCTTGGTTTGTAGGTGGTTCAACCAAAAACCCGATTTTAAGTAAATGATTTTATCATGTTGTCATACCTTGATGTAAATATATCATGTAGATTGCATTTACATAAAGAGTAAACCCAAAACCCTTAGCATTGGTTACCTTATATCGGTGGATCGCCTCCAACTTTGTCAAAACAGGCCAAAATAACAAAAAATTTGGTCTAACCTTATTTGTCATCTTTTTCTTGCCCTTATTCTTCACCTTTTTCTCGCTTGTGTTTTTCTCAAATGACACATGACTTGAGCGAGCCATTTTTAGTCATATGGAACGGGGAAACAACAGGATTAGAAAGCAAAAATTTGAAATAAGCGAGATAATGAAAGTAATGAGACAAGTTCTACGTAATGAGAAGAAAGAGCAGTGTTAGAGATAGAGAGAATGTAAAGGTTAGAAGGTATAGGGAGTGAGCAGGCGAGAATGGCATTTTTGTTGAAAATGAAACGTCTTATCAGTGCAAACATTGGGAACTGCAAAGGAAAAAAATAACAGGTATCATTGCAGTATTAATAGAAATTATTTGGGAAACAATATCGGTGTAGTCATATCGATTATATAAACAAAGTATGTATACTGATGAAAATTGATGCAAAGTATATCGATAAACACTTATCGGTTGATAACCAATACAACATAATCGATATTTCTATTAAATTTCTGTTTACATTGCAAAATATACAGAGATATTTGTTATATAAACGAAGTATTTACCATGATAGCATATGCAAAGTATATCGATCAAAGTTTATCGGTTGGTAATCGATACAACAAAATTGATATTTCTATTTAGTTTATGTTTACATTACAACTTATACAGAGATAGCAAATGCAAATGATATCAGTCAAAGAAGATTGGTTGATAACCAATACAATAGAGCCGATATTATTTACATAATTTTAAATTTATGTTTTCATTGCAATTTATAAACAGAATATCAGTTAAGGCAAGCGAAGTATGTAAACCGATGAAATAGAAGCGATATTATTATGGAAATATTAAGAAAATTAATATTAAGTTTCTGTTTACATTAGAGTTTATACAGAAATATTGAAATCTAGACAATAACAATCCCAGTCCAACTCCAACAATGCAAGATGATTTGCCTTTTGTTTTGCACTTCCATGGAGAATTCTCTCAAGTTAGTAATATAGATTACTTTTCTTAGGTTTCTCAGATACTGGAGAAGGTTCTTTCACATGCTCTGATTGCTCTGCATCCTATTGCTATTTCATATTCCAAGTTCATTGCCAATGCACTACTACCAAATGTTGCGAGGGTCATGTTCTTCTTGTTGAAAAATGTTGTGGCTGGACCAGTTTTGCCAGCACGGCCTGTACGCCCTATTCTGTGAACATAGTCATCGATGCTTCTTGGCAAGTCGAAGTTGACAACATGGACAACATGTGGTACGTGCAACCCTTGTGCAACCACATCCATTGCCCCAAAATTAGAGTCGCTCCACTTTTGAATGACTTCAGGGTTAGTTCTTGTCTTTGATCTCTTCTGCTGCTGCAACAACTTCTCTATGTTTGGCAACTTCTTTAGCTCTTTTTGGCAATATCGACTGCAAAATACTACGCATCCAATATTGCAAAGATAGGTCTAGAACCTGTCATTCCTATAATATAAATTGAATCAATTTCTAAATTAAATGAAAACATATCAGTTCTGTAAGTATAAAAATATATCGATTGTGTAAGGATATATCAGTTAATAGATATCGGTTTAAATAAGATATCAATGGATAACATGCTATCGATATATTAGTTGAGACTGATATAGAAACTGATATCAAAACATTTTTCGCGAGGCATGTGTTTTAACCTATATCGGTTGAAATATATAGTGAATTATCAAATATATCAATCGATATCTGTTCAAACCAGTTAAATGTATACTCTTTACTCAATCGAGCTTTTGAATGAAGAATCGGAACCAAGTTTATTTACAAGCCCATTACGTTTTCATTCAAAAAAAAAATAGCACAAAGGATAAACTACTGTAAAATCACTCGAGCTACCAACATTCTTTTTGGCGCATTTTTCCAAAGATAAGAAAATGAATACATACCTGTCAACGTTCAATTCTGGCCGACCGTGATTTGTTTTGAGCCGCAGTGAGTGAATCCGAAATACTAAGAGGAAGAAAACAAAAATAACAGATATGAGTGAACATAAGTAATTTTCACATGGTTTGGCCAAAACGATACCTACTCTATGAATGTACTCAAATTATTCTTTTTGTCCCCCCTGTGATATTTTTTACTCTTATTTATAATGAGGGGCCTTTGCAATTTGCGTAAGATATAAAAATATAAAGATGATATAATGGGGGACAAACAGTCCTTATCTTCTGCATAAAATTGGGAGTGGGATGCTCATTACAAGGAGTATGGTTCGCCTCAGATAAAGTAAGTGGGTCCCTGCCTCTGGCTGTTCAGCAGCCTTGTTGTCCATGTGAGCTGGAGGTTTCAGGCCAGCAAGCTGAATGGTTGAGCCAGCGAATTAGGGGCTTTATTAGGAGCTCGTTAAATCGATCACTGGGAGCTCGCTAGAAGCCTTACTAGGAGCTCACTAGGAGCTTGCTTGGTTCCACGATATGAGCTCGGATTTTAGGGGTGTATGAGCTTTCTTTGACGAGGTCGCTTGGACCTTCTAGGCTCCAGGCGATTGGGCCGACCCACTGAACTGAGTTTAGCGCATAAGGAGTGGTACGGGAAATACATATAACACAAGCCCCCTAACTCGCAGTGCGATTTTCGAACTAGGAGTTGTCGTGCCCCAACTGTTAGCCCACCTTTAAGACTTCTTCCCAATAGCTTCAAATCTCGTCGTTTCACACAGCACGTCTTGTCTGCGGCGCATTTAGTGCGCAGTTCCCCCATTACTGCGCATGATTATGCCTGTGGGACCCATAAGCTATCGTGCGGCCGACGAATGTGGAGCACTCCATAAGCCGTTTTGATTTGATGGCTGGGATTAAATGAGTTGAAGTATAAATAGCAGAAGATGTTACCTTTTTCCCTCTTTAACGCTATTTTGAAATTTTTTCTTGCTTTTGCCTTCTTCTCTCGAGACTTCCATTGCTACCAGGCTCTCTCGTCTGCAATTGTACAGGCACCGACCATCTCTATTCGGGGCTTGCTTCAAGCTCTCATACCGACGACAGGCTCAGTGATTGGTAAGCTCCCCGCGACTTTCATCTTTTCTTTTGTGTAGATCATCCATCGTCGGTTAGTCGTCAATGGTTCTTCTGGTCTTCCCGATTCTATCTGTGTCGCTTCCATTTTCTAGGGATCGACTTGAATTGGTTGGTTAGGTATTCACCGAGCCTTCGAGCACAATGACCTTAGGATTAGTCTTCCATGGAATACCGGGCTCGTAGTCGCAACCCCTCAACTTTAGGCGGCACCCTATTGCAAAGCGCGTGGCCTACGATATAAGGAGCACTTTTAAGGCTTTTTCGGTTCTTCGGGGTCTAGTTCACGACCTGCGACCTGATTTTCCTCTCTTTGCTTTTGTAGATGTTCGATCCTGTTTGAGAGAACTCAAATCAAAAACGCTACAACCATACTATAAGACAAGACGATACCTCAAACTCCGAAGATTGCTTTGTGACGGAGATGCAAAACGTTGAGGGGACGAGCTCACGATCTAAGGAGGTTGTTGATATGACTTCTTCTGACGCCGACCTGGAGGTCCATGAGGAGGCCGCTGAAGGAAGGATGGGGCACGAGGTTTTTAAAAGATTTCCCTCCAAAGCCACTACAAAAAAATCCATTAATTAGTGACGAATTTAGTAACGAAATTTTTCCATCACTATTTAGAGTCGGATCTGCGACGAAAATTCCATCTCTAAAATTTAGCGACGGATTTGCGATGAAAATTTCATCTTCAAATTTATAAATTTTTTTTATATTTAGAGATAGAATATTCCGTCACTAAATATTTTTAATATTTTTTATTAAAATGTTAAATTTAGCAACGAGATATCCTGTCACTAAAATGTTCCTAGCTAATTTTTTTATTAAAATGTCCCTAGCTAATTTAAAAAATGAAAAATAAAATAAAATTTATTTAGTGATAATTAAAAAAATTAAAAAATAAAAGAAAATTTATTTAGTGACGGAAAAATTCATCACTAAATAATTTAAAAAATAAAAAATAAAATAAAATTATTTAATGATGAGATTACCTGTTGTTAAATAATTAAATAAAATAAAATTTATTTAAAGATAATAAAAAAATTAAGTAAATAAAATAAAATTATTTAGCGACGGGATTACCCGTTGCGAAATATTTTAAAAAATAAAAATAAAATAAAATTTATTTAGCTACGAGCAAAACCGTCACTAAATAATTTGAAAAAAAGATTTATTTAGCGACGGCATTACCCATAGCTAAATAATTAAAAAAAATAAAAAATAAATAAAATTTATTTAGCCACGGGTTCACCTGTTGCTAAATAATTTAAAAAATAAAAATAAAATAAAATTTATTTAATTATAATTAAAAAATAAAAAATAAAATAAAATTATTTAGTGACGGATTACCCATCAATAAATATTTAAAAAAATAAAAATAAAATAAAATTTATTTAGTGATGGGTAAACCCGTCACTAAATAATTTAAATAAAAAATTTATTTAGCGACGGCATTACCCATCGTTAAATAATTAAAAAAATAAAATAAATTTTATTTAATGACGAGTTCACCTTTTGCTAAATAATTTAAAAACTAAAAATAAAATGAAATTTATTTAGCTACGAGTAACCCATCACTAAATAATTTAAAAAATAAAATTAAAATAAAATAATTTTGTGACTGGATTATCCATTGCTAAATAATTAAATAAAATAAAATAAAATTTATTTAGTGATAATTTAAAAAATTAAAAAAATAAAATAAAATTTATTTAATGACAAGTAAACCTAATGGATTACCCGTCACTACATATTTAAAAAAATAAAAAATAAAATGAAATTATGTAGTTATTGAAAATTTCGTCGTTAAATAATTAAAAAGAAATAAAATAAAATTATTTAGCAACGGGATTACCCATCGCTAAATAATTATGCTAAATAATTAAAAAAAATAAAACATAAAATCAAATTTATTTGAGACGAGTAGATCCATTGCTAAATTATTTAAAAAATTAAAATTAAATTTATTTAGCGACGGGTTAAGCGATTGCTAAATAATTTAAGAAATAAAAATAAATTAATATTTATTTAATAATGGATATTTCATCAATAAATAATTAAAAAATAAAAATAAAAATAAATTTATTTGGCGAGTTGATATTTCGTCGTTAAATAATTAAAAAAATAAAAATTAAATTAAATTCATTATTCTGTTGCTAAATAATTAAAAGAAATAAATAAAATTAGGAATATTTAGCCTTGAAATATTCCATCATTAAATAATTAAAAATTTTAACTTATTTCAGAAATTTTAAAATTTAAATTATTTAAACTTCTATATATGTATAATTTTTATATTACACAAAAACATCTCGAGAGTGTCGTTTGGATCATCACTCCACTCTTAAGAATAGGCTTAAAGATCAAAACAAATTTATAACAATATTTAATTGAAGAATGGTTAAAACTATGTTAATTTTATGAATGTTACAAGGCCATAACTCTACTCTCTACGCTCCATTTTTATATATGCTACAAGGATACAAATTATTTAGCGACAAAATATTTTTTTAATTAAAAAATAAAAAATTAAATAAAATTAAAAATTTTATTAAATTTTTTACTGAATAGATATAAATCTTTCCACCAAGTTAATTGTGTATTAAATATATGGGCAGCTCACAACATAAATAAAATTTTCACAACATTATTTATGCAAACTGAGGTCGCTATTTAATCAAAATATAATTACGTGACAAAAATATTATAAATAATTAAATACAAGTTTTCATATAATAATTTTTTATTGAATGATTTTATGGTCCAAATGAAACCATGCATCGTATAGAAAATTTAGAAAACTCATCTGTTGAGGTATCATTAATTTTCTCGATAATAAATTAATATTTGAGAATACCTATTTAATTATTTGAAACCAACCAGACATGTTTCTGAATTAAATTTTTTGATTTCACTTCATTTTTCTTTTCTTCAATGCATTTGATAAATCAGTACATACTGGTGATTAAAAGACTAAAATGTGATATTACATATGACACATTTTTAATTTGATATAAGCATACATGCTACGCAAACAATAAACGATACAATAATTTTATAAATAGAGATTCAATATAAGAAATCCATTGCAAACATTTGGATCATATCATTATCTTAAAATAATTTTTTTATTATTTTAAAGTTTAAATGAGGTTGCAGAGATCAGTGGAATCATTCGCGTTCTAGAAGAAAAATATATATACACATATAAAAAAAATATTAAATTAATATATTAATCAATGATCATATGGACAAATGTATCCGAAAGAACATAATATTACTTAAACTAATTTTGATATATGCTCTTTATACAAATCAAGAAGCACTTCACAAAAAATATATAGCAATTCCTAAAAAAATTTCTTTTATCGTTGGAATTGATGCACCAAGTTTTTTGAATAATACACGTATCAAGATTATTTTTATTTGTAATATATTATAATTCTATATGTATGAATCAATCGACCAAAATTTATGAAGAATCCCAATATTAATACAACCAGTAATTGAACATTTGATAATACTTGACATGTCATATTAGGTAAAAATGAAATTAAAATCTAATAATTAATATCAAGTGTCTTCAACATTTGTAGTGTAAATTAAAAAATATAAATAAAGGGGCATAAAGATTCAATGAAATAATCTTCATCAACGAGAAGTATAATTTTTAATTTTATATTTAATTTATTTGTGTATTTATATTTTATTATATTTTAAAATTAATTTATATTTTATAATTTTTATATTTATATTTTATAAATAAAATATTTTTCTTTATTAGTATTTATATTGTTTTATATTTTAATTTTTAAAAATAAAATATTATATTTTAATATTTTAAAATTAAATGTTAAAATAAATAATATTTACTTTTTATTATTTAATTTTATAATACAATATTTTATATTTTATATTATATTATAAAATATTATATTTCAGTATACAATTCATTATTTATTTATATATTTTTAATTTATTTTAAATCCCCCCTTCTCCGTTCCTTTCTGCGTCTCTCCCTCCCCCTTCAGTTCAGCACCACTCCATCTTATAAGGTATTTTTTATTTTTTTTTATTTTATCAATTTAACTGTTAGATATATTTTGAATGTTTGTTAGTTATAGATTTTTTTTTTAATTGATATGTCAATTTTATTTTAATATTTTTATTATTTATGTATGTTATTGTTTATTTTACATTTATATTGTAACGGCCCGCCTCTCGGAGCTCCCGTGCACCAAGATGATCCGTGAGAGGGTCATTACTAAAATGATACCGAACAATAACACAATTACAACTCACACACAACCTTTTCTGAAATCATAACTTTTTTCATCGCATAACATATCATAACCGTCTTTATATAATCATTCACAACTTGAGCCCACTTGGGCTTACATAACATTTATTTAACTCAAAATTATAAGACATTACACAATGACACTCAGGGCCTAGGTTCGGGAGAGCTCTGCACTTGCTATCATAACTCAATGATCTAGACCCAATTTTGTCGAGCGCACTTACGACCTTAGGGCTTTCTTACCTGGAATGATGGAAAACAAAGATGAGTCGCGAGACTCAGCAAACTCATGAAAGAAAGGCTGAAGGGTGCAGACAAGACTCTTCCAATAACACCCCATGCAATTCATGCCAATGCAACGTTATGTCACGCCATGCCCAAACCTGTCTTATTTTCAGATGCATAAACATATAATAAACTTCACATAAACGGTCCTTAGGGTCCACATTAAACACATTGGCACCCAAGTCCCACATACATACCTGTTGGCAGCCTTCCATAGGCTATCATTCCATTTCCCTTACATGTCCATTTCCCTGTCACTATCGTCTTATCTTGCCGTTGCCGTGAGACTCTAACCCCCGGTCTTGTTGTTGCCGTGGAACTCTAACCCCTGATCTTATCGTGGACCACGCCACCGTGGGTCTCACCCCAAAGTCTTACCGTGGCCACATTCACCACTCATACTCAACACATAAAATCGCACATTCTCACCATGCAGTGCAACAAATAGGAAATGTAATGGCTTTTGTAGTATAAACGTGATGACAAAGCCCCACTTAAACCAAGCATTAGGTCACGCTACGCCCACATAGGAATACACACATGCAATATGCTCTAAATGCACCCGTTCACCTAGGGGACCCAAGTTGGCTCTTGGACCGACCGGGTCATGCAAATGTTCACACACCCCGTCACACACAAAGCATGTCCCCGAGTGAATGCAACCCAAATCCTATGCAGCACACATATCATGATATGCACAAGTCAAGGCGGGAATCTGGTAGTACCAGCTCTTCTGGCCCATCTAACGCTTATCGTAATAGCTGATGACTGGTATTCATATATCCAGCCATCAACTGCCACGACCTACAGTTGACAATCAGTGACTTTGTACCCTATACCCTTAAGACACACATAGACAACATTAAACTCAGTCATTTTGCACACTTTAACCATAACAACATAGCCACCATTATGTCATTTACATTCTCATCTCTTCTCATACATTGAAAACCATCTCCACATTCATCATAATTTATTAACATATACCCCATAACCCTGACCATAGCCACTTTCTAAGAACTTAGCCCCAATGTGTTCGGCATCATTCCCAAGGAAAGCGGAGCGATATGAAGCTTTGTGACGGTCGAAAGGAAAGACAGCATGACATCCTTACTTAGATCATTCCATTAACAATAAACTCATTAATAAATATAGGTCATAGGATGGTTACCACGTAAATTATTATTATTAATGCGTAGAACCGAATCACGGTGAGGAAGAGAATAAAATACGAAAAACCATGAAGACTTTCACAGAAAATAAAGAACACGAGGAGAGGGTTAGGAGCTTGCCTGAAAACAGCTGATTTCAATCTCTTTTATGCTCCCGATGCGAAGTAAAATATTTCCTAACAATTAATACAACAGTGACTTAAATAAGTTAATTCTAACTGCGTAAACTATATAATCTAACCGTATAAAATTTATAATTTAGACATATAATATTTATACTAATTTTACCCACTTACCTTAATATTTTGAACACCAAATAATCTCCAAAATTTCATTAATGCCTTCCATTTTCCTTTCTTCCTTAAGCTGCAGGTCGCGCCTTTCTTTTTCCAATTTCTTCTCCTCCTTCCTCTCTTTTCCTCTCACGTGAGCGCTCTGGCCAAAATGGCCTTTAAATTGGCAAGCAAACCTTGGTAGCCAAGCTACTCAAACATACCTAGGCTAGCCATGCTTAATTTTAAACGAGTTGGAAATTGAGTTGGACGCGTGGCTGCACCTTGCCCTTATATTAACATGCCAATATCAAGTATTATGCCATTAATATAGTATATGTTAATATTATATATATATATATGTATTTCACTTATTCCTATTGAGAGCAATTCACGCACAGCAACTTGCCCAAAATTACAAACACTTCCCTTATTTAATTATTTAATTATTTTATATTATATATAAACATATTAATTGTTATAATATATATATATATATATTTTTTTTTCCTTAGTCACTTAATAATCTAAGTCCTAGAAATTTTATAAACTTTCGATCACTTTCTCATTTAGAAATACAATAAATTTAATATCCTCTTTTAAATGTTTTTAGGTCACAAATATTCCATAAATCACCAATCATTCTAAAACGTTAGAATTAATAACTATCATTTATTTCTGAAAATTCCGGATGTTACATATATAGTTGTATATTTTATATATATATTATTATATATTGTGTATATATTATTAATGATTTATACAAAAAATCATTAAAAAATGTGTAAAAAAATTATTATGTCAATTAACATTTGTAAATGAAATATTAAGTGGTTATAAAAAATAAAATGAATATACAATTTTTTTTAAAACAGTGCTTTATGTAGTTATTTATTAAATATATTATAATAATTTTAAATAAAAAGCTTAATATTTATCTTTTAATTAGTTTTTATAAATATTGTTAGTTAGTTAGGTATTTATTGAATACAAGCTTTAAAATTGGAAATAAAAATATAATGTTATAAAATTTAATAAAAAAAATTTAAAAATAACTTTTTTAATAAAAGAAATATTAATTATATATAAAAAATTTAATAAATATACTATTTTTTTGTTAAAACAGTGTTTTTAGTTATTTATTAAATATATTATAATAATTTTAAATAAAAGCTTAATATTTGTATTTTAATTAATTTTTATTTATATTTTAAAATTAAAAATACAAATATAATGTTATAAAATTTAATAAAAATTTAAAATATAATGTTTTTTTAAAAGAAATATTAATTATATTCAAAAATTTAATAAATATTCAATTCTTTTTTGTAAAAACAGCGTTTTAAGTAGTTATTTATTAAATATATTATAATAATTTTAAATAAAAAGCTTAATATTTGCTTTTTTTTCTATTCAATTAATTTATTAAAATTTTAATTATCAAATTTTGTATTTATATATATAAATATAATTATCAAAATTTTAATTTGTATTTTTAATTAAAAAATTTCTCAATATAAAAATATATAAATTAAAAATTTTAAATGAGAACTTTCATAAATAGTAATAATTATGAAAATATTTATTTTTATATAATAATTAATTTATATAATTA
This sequence comes from Diospyros lotus, assembly GCF_014633365.1. Classification (NCBI taxonomy): domain Eukaryota; kingdom Viridiplantae; phylum Streptophyta; class Magnoliopsida; order Ericales; family Ebenaceae; genus Diospyros; species Diospyros lotus. The sequence continues at coordinate 32,570,751 of NC_068345.1, forward strand.
TATGTTTATTCATATTTTTATTTAATTAAATTTAATTAATGAAATTATTTTCTTAATTTTTACATTCTTGCAAGATTTAAAATAATTTAATTTTATTTGAATTTTATTATATGATTTTAATTTATTATTATTATTTTTAAATTTAATTTAATTTCAATATCTAATTTTAATTTTTTATTATTATTTTTTTAATTTTTAGATTCTTACCTAATTTAAAATAATTTAATTTTATTGAAATTATAATATATAATTTTTTTTATTTTAAAAATAATTTAATGACGAAAAACCCTATCGCTGATCTATGACGGGTTCCTCATCGCTAATTAGCCCCATCACAGCTTAGAGATTAAAATAATTTAATTTTAATATAATTTTATTTAAAATATAATATATATTTTTTATTTTTTTTTAAAATCCAGTGACGAGAAACTCCGTCGTTGATTTGTGATGGGGTGATTCCCGTCGCTAATCTGTGACGGCGTTCCCGTCACTAGTCAGCTTAGGATTAAAATAATTTAATTTTAATATAATTTTATTTAAATTATAATATATAATTTTTATTTTTTATTTTAAAAAAATAATTTAGTGACAAGAAACCCCATCACTTATCTGTAACGGGGTGATTCCCATCGCTAACCTCTGACGGGGTTCTCGTCACTAATCAGCTTAGGATTAAAATAATTTTATTTTATTTTTATTTTATTTAAATTTTAATATATAATTTTATTTTTTATTTTACAAAATATTTTAGTGACCGGAATCCTGTCGTTGATCAGTGATGGGTAGCACCTAATCCAGATTAACGATAAAAATAATTTTATTTTATTTATATTTTAATATATGATTTTTATTTTTTTATTTAAAAAATATTTTAGTGACAGAAAGGCCGTCATTGATCTGGGACGGGGGCTACCCGTCACAAATCTGCGACAAGATCCCCGTCACAAAAAATCCGTTACTAATTTGTGACGGGGATCCCGTCGCAGATTTGTGACGGGAATCCCCATCACAGATTAGTGACGGGATAATCCCGTCATTAATTCCGTGACAAAAATCGTCTATCACTAAATCTGTGACTAAATTTCAGCGGCGCTACTTTTAGTAATGGATTTTTTTGTCACTAAATTATTTAGTGACGGATTTTCTTATTTTAGCGACTAATTTTTTCGTCACTAAATTTGATTTTTCTTGTAGTGGCCAAGTCTCATGAGGCGAGGACTTGTACTCGGGAGTTTCGTTTCCTAAAAAACTGCCAAGTATATGTCCCTGCCTCGAGCTCTCACGCAGCCTATCCACCATCCAAATTTAGAGCCATTAGCCCCCAACATCTTGAGTCTGAGTTTAGGTTCCCCATAGCTCCATACCTTCTTGACCTTTTGAACGAGGTCAAGCTTGCGCCCTTCCAACTAACACTAAATTCGTATGCCCAACTCACTTCCCTGACTATCTTATTTCTCAAGAACAAGCTTCCTTCCCCATCACCAAAACTAGTAAAATTTCTTTTTTCTTTCAAAAATTCCAATAAAGGGCTGTATTATCTGGCAGCTCGTCCTTCTCAATATAAGATCATCATTCCACAGGGCAAAGCGAAAGGGAAATCCAATGTGGGCGATTATAAGTCCAGTTGATTTTTTGTTTCTTGCCCTTCGCTTTCCTTACTCAGAAGCTCTAGTTTCACGTTGACCCTAGGTAAAAGTATATCAGCTCGTACGGGCTCTTTTACTTTTTACATACGTGCCTTGACTTCCTCATCCTGTGATGCAGATTTTGGGAGTGGGAGGCCAACTTTGTCAGCCGACGAGATCAACATTCTTGACAAGCTTGTCCTTGCGATGTCAGGTTTAAAAGTTCTTGAGCTTACAGACGAGCTTCTTCGAGAAAACGAGCTTACGCCCTCTCTTAACACCGAGATTATCAAGGGAGATCGCGTAGGGGTTTTGGGTGCAAAGGTCCTCCCGTCTGCCTTCAAGGTCATTGAGTCAAGCAGCAAAAGAGGCAAAGACAGTCAAGGTGAAGATATGGTGGACCTTGAGCTCGTCGAACCAAAGAGATTTAAGGCCAAACCAGGTGCTACTTCGTCTGCAACCCCGAGCTCAAGCTCGCGGGGCGGGAGGTTGGAGCAGTCGCAACCACGGTCGTGTCCTCAACAACAACAACCACCACCTCAATAGCTAAAGCACCACCATCAGCAGCAAGAGCAACGACAACGAGCCCAACCACATCAATCACAACAGCAAAAGTACCCCCAACAGCAAACAGGGTAGCGAGCTTCTGCCTCTCACGATCATGGTCCGAGCAAAGCTCGTGGGAATGAGGTCACTAGGGAGGCTCATAGTGTTTCTGCTGCGGGCTCGAAAAGAAGACCCAACCAGCTCTCGCAGCGGGATGATGATAGGAGAAAGAGGGCTAGGGTCCCCGAAGAGGAGCCAGCCTTGGAAACTCTACCGAGAGGGACCTTCCTTGACCCTCTCTTGGGCTCTATGCCCACTCTCCTGGGTGCGACTGCGAAGCCCCTGGACGATGCGGCGCTGAAAAGGGTCTATCTCTATGACTTCATGGCTCGTCACAGCTTGGTGGTAAGTTACACTTTTTCGTATCTAAATTCCTTAGTTTGCCTTTTCTCAAGCTAACTTTTCTTCTTTCGCAACTTTCCCTCACCTCCATGAAGCTCAAACAGCAACACTTGGACTTTGATGCACAACTAGATGCGATAAACACATCCTTCCAGGCTAAGCTAGGGAAGCTTGAGAGGGAGAAGAAAACCCAAGAGGCCAAGCTCTTTTTGGCTCGAAAGGAGGCTGGGGAGGCGAGCCAGAAATGTAAAGACCTCGAAGAGGAGCTTCGTCGGTCGAAAGACATGTGGGAGTCTACCAACTCCAAGCTTACTGAAGAGTTAAATAAAGTCAAGGAGGAGCTGCGAAGGGCCTAAGATCGACTGGAATCGGCTGAGGCAGAGTTGAAGACGGCCAAGGACGAGTGGAAGTAGGCCGATGATTGAGCCAACCGCTATGAGCAGCTCGCGAAAAGGACGATTGATGATATTAGAGCAAAGGTGGCATCTCGGATAAACCTTGTATGCAATGAAACGAGGTCCGACACCTGCTTGTCATTCCTGTACACCCTTTGGTTGAACCATCCCAAGATAGATTTCTCTTTCTTCGATGTAGAGGCTGTCGAAGAGGTGAAACGGTAAGCGACCAAGGCTACTGAGGACGACGAAGCTGCCACCCTGCTTGATTCATCAGAGGTCGCGACGCCAGCTGCTCTCGATGAGGTCGAGCCATCCGGAGCTGTCGAGGTTGAGATTGCCAAAGCTGCTGAGGCCCAAACTGCGGAGGCTGCCGAGGTCCAGCCTATCGAAGTAGTTGCCCCTCCTAGCTAGGTTTCCTTTGTTTTCTTTCTTCATTTTTTGCTTTGTAACATGAGTACCTTTCACACTTTGTAATAGGAGTATTTGTTTTAATGAAATCAGGCTAATTCTTCTTTTTTTGTGCATGTGCCTTTTGTTTAAAAAAATTTCTTCACAAACCCAAGCCAATCAAACTTGAATTTTGTTGAAGTCTTAATAGATGATTCCTGAACTCGTCTCTATGATATAACTTGATACGAGTCTTCAGAAGCTTCTGCATATCAGAATAAGCTTGAAAATATAGCTTTGGAAGAAGTCTTTGAGGGTATTACTTTAAGATGATAAGCCCGGATAGATTCAAAGAATTCTCAGCTCACATATTAGCGAGCTTAAATATAGGTCGTTGATCAAACTGATGTAACAACCATCAATGCATCTCTAGTAAGGTGCGATCTTCCATATCTTAAGTAAACTAAGATAACCCTTAGATAACACATCCTTATCAAGGTCATATAAGCTGTAACGAAAAGCTTGCCAAGATATATGTCCGGGTAGATCGTCTTGCGGTCTCGACTGACATACCGTGGCTTTTTATAAGTTTAAGAAGGTAAGAGGGACACCCAGGAGGTTCACGAACCGTGACTTGAGTCAAGATGAAAGGATCTCAGCTAATTAACTCTCATCTTAAATAATAGAAGTGGTTGCTCAGTAGGTATCAAACCATAACCTTAAGTCAAGAGGAATGGCTCTCAACTCGCAACTTTAGAGATATTCAATCGAACATCAATAAAAATAATTTAGTCAAGGGGGAACGCTCAGACAGGTCGCAGACCATGACGTTCGTCAAGATGAATGGACCCCAGTTAGTGAACCTTTGACTCGAGATTATTTAATGGAAGTGATTGCTTAGTAGATACCAGACCGTAACTATAAGTCAAGAGGAATGGCTCTCAGCTCGCAAGCCATGACTAGGGGGGGTAACAAGATGAATGCTCGATCAAGCCGCAAACGATAGCATGGTGGCTAAGTTGCATGGGACCTAGCTCGCAAACCATGGTTTTACCTACCCCTTATTTTGTGACATTCTTTCCAACAAAGCGTGATGCGTAAAAATCCAAAGATTTCAATTCATGTAAATTGTAAATAGGAATTCGGGGCATAGGCAGAACAATTACATTTATTGGAAGTAGGGACAAAGGTGTTCAGCATTCCAAGCTCGCGGGAGAAGAGTCCCATCTTTATTTGCCAGATGATATGCTCCGTTGCCCAGATTCTCATTGATGATAAAAGGCCCTTCCCAGTTTGGGCCTAGTGTGTCGTCACTCACCGTACAAGCTCCTAGGAGTATCAGGCGCAATACTAGGTCTCCGACGTGGTAGTGTCGGATTCGGACCTTTCGGTTGTAGTATCGTGCCACCCTTTATTGATAGATGGCAACCCTCATACGAGTTGTATCCCTTTGTAACACCCCTGCTTCCAGGGCATTAATATATGATAGGATTTTTTTTATTTTTTTTTTACATCATACATAAATCGGCAATAAATTATCAACATAACTTTTATTTAATAACACTCCCAAACATAATAAAGGAATGATACGCTTCAAACATAGCGGAAGCAAGATCAGAACCTGTATGAAACCTCGAAAACACAACATATGTGGATACATACATATCGTTCGCCCAACATAACATTACCAACAATATTAAAATCTAAACAATATCATCCGAATAAAATAGATAGTCCTAGGCCCACAAGGGACTCACAAAATCTCTATCACGATCATGCCTCGATCACTCCCTTGCCTTTCTAACTGCTTGCCTCGCCTGGAACGTGGAATATTTCAAGGACATAATCCAATATTAGAAAATGAAATCTTCTAAATGAGGGTTAGATAAGTATGAATGAATGATGCATGATGCATGGACATTTATAAACATATACCCATAATGTTACTTCCCTGGCCCGGCACGAAACCCTAGGCAGAATCCCGAACCTCTGCAGGATAAGTCTAACGTTGTTCCATTTATTGCCCTAGGAGAATTACGGCTACACTCTTAGGGTAACATCCCAACCCCATGCACAAGTTTCAATATGACAAAAATATCGTGTCGTGCATATATCACATTTTCCCATGCAACAGTATATGGATAAAAATGATTATAACATATGAAAATATCATGCATAGAAAAGAAATCATATCATATATGGGTTATAGGGACAAAATCACTCACCTTTCACAATTATCGGAATACCTCAAAAAATGTGCAAACTGCCTCAATTTGCGTGCAAACTTTGAAATTTATACCAAATGTCTCACCTTTCTTCCCAAAGCACCCTAGGCAAGATATTTGTTTAAATAATCAATAAAACCTATTTTTTTTTAATTTTCTTGCCTTTTTCCCTATTTTTCTTCAATTTTTCCTTACTAATATTCCAAAATAAATACCTACACCTATTTTTCTCCAAGTATTTTTACATAGGAAATTATAAAAAAAAAATTCTAGAAATATTAAAAAAATTACAGAAAATTCCATCGTCCCACGCACCCGCGTGCGCCAGCGCGTGCTAGGGTGAGTGAGGCTGGCGCGTGTATCACACGCGCCGGTCATCTTCCCCGGCGCCAATTAACTGGCAGATCGAGATTTTTGCATCTCGTTAAACTTTAGGCCAGGTCGATCATAGAGGTACCTGAAATGGCTCGAAAGGATGGCTGGAAGCGATCCAACTGGAAGCTTGAAGTCTCGGCCGACTCGTCCGCCTCGCTTCTTCGGCGAGCTTCGAAACCCACTCGATTCGGCTCATTTGCTCTCCAAACTTTCCAAAAATGACCTACTACCTCCAAGGATCAAAAGCCCTTTATTATGGACGCTCGATTCGGCCTCTAACCCTTCCAATTTTTCACTTCTAACTTCCAAAACCCTCGGCCATTGGAGGCCTATTTATAGCCAAAATCGGCCCTCGAAACGCCCATGGCCGTCTTCATCGAGGTCTTAAACCGCCCTTGGACGACCAAAAAGTGTCGACCAAGCCCCTTAAAACCACGATTACAGGTCGGCCATGGCCGACGCATCCTTGGTTGGAATTTCTTGAAATTCTGGCCGCATGCGGCCTCGATGCCGGCCCTGGTTGCCCCCCTTGTATGCTCCGACCACTCCCTTGGATTTCCCCGAGCTCGAAATCGCCTGGTTGGAGGCGTGCCGAGGCTGTCGGCCATTGAAGCTTCATTTTTGTGAAATTGCATTTAAGCCTCTTCTAATTTTGGCAATTTTCACTTTGGCCTTTCTCACAAGCCCCTGAGGTTTTTCTTATTTCCACTAAGACCCCAAGGTTCTAGATTTGACATTCTCACCCCAAACTTTCAGAAAAATGACGTTTAGACCTCCCTCAGCTAATTTTGGAGAATTACACTTAGGCCCGTTTCTCCGTTTTGGCTTTAAACCTACTCATTTCTTTCTGAAACTTCTGAAAGGTTGTTCTTCTTGATAAACTGAAGCTTCCCATAGCTTTCGTCATCATTTCAGGAGTCTCCTATGAGAATTCAGTTTTGCAGCTTAAATGGAAGCTGCATTTTTGCTATATCGAAGATTATTCCCTATTACATTTCTTTCGGTCCTAAAATCATGCCTCGAGATGCTCGCTAGAGGCGTTCCTATTTCCTTAGACATTTAAGCTTTAGGGTACTCCCTTCGGCCAATTCGATAAAATTTTTCGAGCTTTTCAGATACTTAATTTTCCCAAATCTCTATTTTTCCTTTAAAATAATAATCCAAAGTTCTTGGGTATTATACCCTTTCTTCCTCAAGCAAGTCCAGGTTCGCCACCAGCAGCTTGTCATTGTGGTTTGAATTGAAGGTGGCCCTCCGATGGTTGGTTACTTCATTCTCAGCTAGGATCATAGCCTCCGATCCGTACGCCATCGAGAATGAGGTTTCTCCTGTGCTGCTCCGAGCTGTTGTTCAATAAGCCCATAGCACTGTTTGCAGTTCAGGTACCCAAGCCCTATTTCTAGCTTCAACCTTTACTTTCAAGATCTGTTTGATTATCTTGTTAACAGCCTCCACCTGTCCATTAGCTTAGGGGTGGTCCACAGTGGTAAAAATTTTTCGGATCCCCATCGATTCGCAAAATTTGATGAATTGATTACTGGTGAATTAGGTTCCATTGTCCGTTATTATTTGTTGTGGAACTCCGAACCTGCAGACGATATTATCCCATGTAAATATTTGTACCTTCGAGCTGGTGATCTGTGTGAGCTCTTTAGCTTCTACCCATTTGGTGAAGTAGTCAACTGTCACTATGGCATACTTGGACCCTCCGTGAGCTGTTGGAAGTGAACCGATCAGATTCATGCCCTAAATAGCAAAAGGCCATGGGCAGCTCATCTACTGTAGATAAGCTGGTGGAACTCGCAGAATCTTAGCAAATCTTTGGCATTTCTCTCATTTCTTGACTATCTATATGGCATCTTACTTTATGGTGGGCCAATTGAACCATTGCCAGAGTGCCTTCTGTGCCAGCGAAAGTGCCCCGGTATGATTACCGCAGTGGCCCACGTGAACTTCCTCTAGCACAGTCTTACAGTCGGTGCCATCAACGCACCTCAGAAATGGGGCTGAGAACCCCCTTTTGTACAGTTTATCATCATAGATGTAATATCGAGCCGCTCGAGCTCTCAGCCGACATGCTTCCAATTTGTCTTCTGGCAATTTCCCGTCTTGCAGGTAATCCAAAATGGGATTCATCCACGAGCTTTGGGATACTGCGATCGCCAGTGTTTCAGTTCGTTGTTCTGTACTTGGGGTAGCTAAGGACTCCATAGGTATGGCTCCCAAGAACTCCGCATCCCGGGCAGTTGCAAGGAAAGCTAATGCATCAGCATAAGAGTTTTGGGAACGTGAAATCTGGCGCATTTCATATTTTTCGAAAGTGGCTAAGAGTTCGCGTACCTTTTGTAAGTATGCCACCATCTTCATATCTCTAGCCCGGTATTCTCCATGTACCTGATTGACAACCAGTTGAGAGTCATTGAAGATTACCAAAGCTTCAGCTCATACCTCTTTTACCAGATGGAGCCCAGCTAATAGGGCCTCGTACTCGGCTTCATTATTGGTGGCCGAAAATTCGAATCTCAAGGCGCAGAGGATTTTGTGGCTGTCGGGGCTTATCAACATAACCCAGCGCCTGCTCCTTGTTCACTTGATGATCCGTCCACATATAATTCCCAGGATAGCTCTTCCAAGTTCTCCACTTCCTCGTGAACCAGTCCAGTAAACTCAGTAATGAAATATGCTAATACTTGTCCCTTTATCGTCGTCATTGGTTTGTACTTTATATCGAACTGAACAAGCTCGATGGACCACTTTAGTAAGCGACCCGAGGTGTTTGGTTTTGCAAGATTTGCCTCAATAGGTACTTGGTCAGGACTTTGATCTCATGAGCTTGAAAATAAGGTCGCAGTTTTCTTGATGCCATTATCAAACAATAATCCAGTTTTTCAATTGGTGTGTACCTTGTCTCTGCATCGATCAAGCTTTTGGAGACGTAATATATGGGGTGTTGCACCCCTTCATCCCCCCGAACGAGAGCCACATTGAGAGCATGTTGGGAGACTCCTAAGTATAGGGTCAACTTTTCTCCTTCTTTGGGTTTGGTGAGCAGTGGGGCTCGTCCCATATATTCTTTCAACTGCTGGAATGCGGACTCACATTCTTCTGTCCACTTAAACTTAAAGTCTTGCGCCTTTTTTAAAGCTCAAAGAATGGGAAACATTTAGCAGTTGCCTTAGAAATGAACCGGCTTAGGGCTGCGATCTGGCCGTTGAGGTTTTGCACCTCTTTTTTCCTTATAGACCACCTCATGTTGAGTAAAGCCCTTATTTTGTTCGGATTGGCCTCAATACCTTTGTTATTTACCAGAAACCCCAGAAATTTTCCAAAGGCTACGCTAAATACGCACTTGAACGGATTAAGCTTCATCTAATAGCTCCTGAGAACTTTAAACATTTTTTCCAAATCAGAAACATGGTCCGCTACTCGTTCTGACTTTACTAGCATGTCGTCAACGTATACTTCCATGGTTTTGTCGATCAGTGCTTCGAACATCGTATTAACCAGCCTTTGGTAGGTCGCGCCGGCGTTCTTCAACCCAAAGAGCATGACCTTATAACAATAGAGCCCCCGGTCGGTAATGAATGAGGTGTGCTCCTTGTCGTTGGGGTTCATGGGGATCTGATTATAGCTTGAATAGGCATCCATAAAGCTAAGGAGCTAGTGACCAGCTGTTGCATCCACGAGCTGATCGATTCTTGGGAGAGGAAAGTTGTCCTTAGGACAAGCCTTGTTCATGTTAGTGAAGTCGATACAGGTCCTCCACTTCCCATTTTTCTTTTTCATCAAGACCGGGTTAGCCACCATGACCGGGTAGTGGGCCTCTCTAATGAACTCATTTGCCAAGAGTTTGTTCACTTCTTCCTTAAGAGTGGTATAATGCTCAGGAGTTATTGGCCTCCTCTTCTAGGGCTTGTAGATGGGATCTATGTTAAGCCTATGCGACATAACCTCTGGGGCTATTCCTATCATATCCTCATGGTTCCATGCGAATACATCGAGGTTAGCTTTTAAGGAAATCAGTAAGTTGGGATTTTACCTCGGGGGCTAGATTTTTTCCTAGCTTGAGGTACCTTTCCTCGTCCGCCTCGCTGACTGAGATATCTTCGAGCTCTTCTACCGGACCGGTGGGCTTGTCACAGTCTACCTTGCGGGGATCCAGATCATGGCTAACCCCCTTTTGACTGATTGGTCATGGGTTATCTCTTACAATGACATTTACTTTCTTTCCTTTGGCCCCCATTTTTAGCGCATCTTCATAGTAATGCCTTGCAAGGTGTTGCTCACCTTGTACGCACCCTACTCCATTAGGGGTCGAGAATTTGACTGTCAGTGATCTGGTTGAAGTGACCAGGTCCAGATCGTTCATTGCTGGCCTCTCGAGGACGACGTTATATGCCGAAGAGCAGTCTATAATTAGGAACTCCGCCAGAGTGGTGGCCTAGCGATCCGCATCCCCAATAGTAAAAGGAAGATTAATCCGTCCGATAAGGATCACTGCATCACCTGTGAATCCATAGAGCGGTTCCGGGGACTAGCTCAACTGCTCCGGTCCTAGCCTCATTTGATCAAAACATGCTCTATACATTACATTTACCGAGCCGCCTATGTCCAACATTATCCTCTATACTTCATAATTGCCGATCTAGGCCCGTATAACAAGCACATTGTTGTGCGGCCAATAGACGTTTCTAGTCTCTTTTTCCAAGAAGATGATCTTTTCTGGGGTTGAACCACCCTTAGCTCACTTTGCAGGGGCAAACTGCTCATTCGACCTTGCCAACAAGACATGGTTGGCCTCCTGCACATACTTGTCGTGAGACTTGTAGGAAGTTCCAGCGAGGTGAGGTCCACCATGAATCGTGTAGATCGTTCGTACTGTCGATGAGCACTCGTCATCGGAGAGAGGCGGTTGTTGTGCCGGTGATTGGTTTGGTTGATTGGTCGGTCGCACCACGTAGTCTTTCAATCGACCTCTTCTAATCAGGTTCTCAATGGCATTCCTTAGGGCCCAGCATTCAGAGGTGTTGTAACCCGCCTCGTTATGGTATGCATAGAATTTTTCCTTGTTTCTGAACTTGTTAGGAGTTCCCAGCGGGTTGGGCTTCCCGAACTCCTCTCTGTTTCTTTCCATGGCGAAGATCCTTTCTTGGAGATCAGACAGGACACAGTAGCTGTCGAAGCGCCATGACCGCATAGGTCGCTCATCTTTCTCCGCCTTGTGGGCTCGCTTGAAGACCTCGTTGTTTGAGCGTTCCCCCCAAGCTTCCCTTCCTACGTCTCTGCTATTTCTTTTCTTATTCTGGTTAGAGCCCCCAGCTTCTTCTTTCGGTCCAGTAGGTTTCTTCGAACCGAAGGCCTCTTCCCAGCAGACCTCCTTAGCAGCTCGTTCGTAGAATTCCCCTAAGTTTTTAACCGGGGTCCTGTAAATGCTCTCATAAAGCTTCCCATCTTTGCGGAGGCCCGAGGAGATTGCAGTCAGGATGTTTTCATCGGAGGGATCTTCTATATTGCTCACCTAGCGTCTGAACCTGGCAATATAGTCATTCAAGGACTCATTTGCTCTTTGGAACACCATGGCGAGGTGACATGGAGGGGCAAGCTGCCTTCTCAGTGCTCTGTATTCATTGAGGAATCTCCGTTGGCATTCCTCCCAGTTGTTGATGCTGCGAGGTGGAAAGCTCCTAAACCAAACTCGGGGAATATCACCCAAGATCGCTAGGAAGGCACGACATTTGACCAGCAAGCTAGTTGTCTACAAATTCATTTGAATATTGTACGCATCCAGCTAAACATAGGGGTCGTTGTCCCCGTTATACTGTGACATACTTAGGACTTTAAATCTTGGGGGAAGGGGTTTAAGGTCAACTTCTCTTGTGAATGGCGTCCTATCCCCATGGCCATTATTCTGGTTGCGGACTCCTTGTTGTGCCTCTAACTGCCGGACTCTTTGGTACAGCTCTTCCACAGTTGAGTCCGGGTCCGCAGATCGTTGGGCCTACGATCACCTACTTCTTTCTCGTTCAGGAGAATGGTAATCCGAAAATGGGTAATTGTCTCCAATATCCTCCTTTGCTAGTGGGGGTCTCTCTTCTTACGGTTGGCAAACCCTCCGAGGCGAAGCTGGTGGATCATGGACAACCTGCGCTTGAGTTTGGGATAGAATTTTGATCGCGTCAGCGAGCTTCATCACTGTATTCTCTAATGCCTCCTGGCATTGCTACAAGTCCTGGATCGCCCCTATCGCAGCGGTTTGGACGGTGGGTTGGACGGGAAACTGCGGTGGAATACCGGTGGCGTTTTCGGTCAGTGGTGGCAAAGGAATATCCGCTGCCAAAACAACAGGCCCTCCATTTGGTGGAAAATCTTGCAGTCGATCGGGGTGATTATTTGGTGGATCGACTATCGCGTCGAAACTTCGAGTATTCCTTCCTCTTGCCATGGTTATTGATCAGAGCGGCCCCTTCCTCTAGCGCCAAAATATCGACGTTTAATTCCGGCCGATCGTGATTTGTTTTGGGCCGTAGTGAGTGAATCCAAAATACCAAGAGAAAGAAAACAAAAATAACATATATGAGTGAACACAAGGAATTTTCACGTGGTCCGGCCAGACGATGCCTACTCCACAAATGTACTCCAATTATTCTTTTTGTTCCCCCTTATGATATTTCTGACTCCTATTTATAATGAGGGGCATTTATAATTTACATAAGATATAAAAATATAAAGATGATATAATGGGGGACAAACAATCATTATATTCTACATAAAATCGGGAGCGGGATCCTCATTACGAGGAGTATGGTTCGCCTCAGATAAAGTAAGTGAGTCCCTGCCTCTGGCTGTTCAGCAGCCTTGTTGTCCATGCAAACTGGAGGTTTCAGGCCAGCGAGCTGAACGGTTGAGCCAGCGAATTAGGGGCTTTATTGGGAGCTCTTTAAATCAATCGCTGGGAGTTCACTGGAAGCCTTATCGGGAGCTCGCTGGGAGCTTGCTTGGTTCTGCGATATGAGCTCGGATTTCAAGGGTGTATGAACTTTCTTTGACGAGGTCGCTTGGATCTTCTGGGCTTCAGGCGATTGGGGCGGCTCACTAAACTGAGTTTAGCCCATAAGGAGTGGTACAAGAAATACATATGACAATACTTGATATGGAGACAACAATGAGTTTGAAGAAAACGATTAATGAAGAAGCAACAACACTTTAATGGAAAACAATAAAGACTCGCGAGAAAAATTGACGGCGAGTACGAATGTGTGGGAAAAAAGTAGAAAGGATCCTATAATAGGAATCCCAATAAGAAGACAAGAAGCAAGCAAGGTATTTTTGTGCAACACACATTCAAAAGTTTTAATTTTGCAAAGATTTTTAAAGTATCCTATTTTTCGAAAGTTTAGTACTAAAGTCCTATTTTTGCAAATTTCCCCGGCTTTTATTCAGTGTATGCGGTTGCCGGGCGCCAAGTTTGAATTTGACTTTTATTCAGTGTATGTAGTTCAGATGCACGGAAACGAATGTGCTCTCTCGCCCCCAGCTGTCCTACGATTTATCTAGTCAGTGATCGTGGGGCAAAGAGTCCATCATCCGGTTGGATGCACGATCAAGCGGTGTGGTTCGCCAAACCGAATAGACCTAAATGACACAGAGAAATACCAAAAAAATAGACTGCAGATTCGCACCTGGATTATGTTGAAGAAGTGCATTTTGACAGGTGATTTCAGTAGCAAAAAATGGGTCGGCGGCTCATCAGCATCATGCGGAGCCATTTAACATGACCAACGAGGCGTCCATCTAAATAAATAAGATTAATATAAAAATAAATATTTTTTGTATAATTACATACAGTTACAATTCACATTAATTATTCTTATGTATGAAAAAGAAAAGCTATTCCGCTTGCAATGCAACATTCCAGTTTAATACTTGAATTTGAATCAAGTCGACGGGTTTGTTAAGTTTTATTGGATAAAATACTTAAATTATCTTTCATTTGTTTTTAATAATAATTATTGTCCTTGATTGATAAAAGTAATGAAATAACAATTTAGATATTTTGTCTACTCCATCTATCTAATTAATCTTATAATCGATTACAATATTGATTGGTAATTTTTTAAATATCTTTTATTTTCATATTCAAAATTATTTTCTTTCTTATTAAAAATAATCTTTGAAACACCTTTTTTTTTTAGAATGTATTTCATGTCGTTATTTGAATTTTATAAAAAAAAAAATTGTTGCAAAGGTCTTTTACCAATTCTTACCATATGCATCTTGCTTTCAAAATCTTAATTTGCTTGATCTTCTATATTTATTTTTTATTTTTTTTTTTCAAATTCACTAGAGATTAATCTCCTAAGTGTTTGCCTTTACTAGTTTCACTTTTTACCTAAACTTTTGTATTTAGTTTATCAAGGTGGGGGTATTTGTATGTATATTCATTTTCATGGATTGAATCTAATTTAATTCATAGCTTGTATTAAGGAGTTTGAATTTTTAATTTATTTCAAAATATTGAGTTTAAAAGAAAAAAAAATTGGGCATTCCGACCAAATTTTTTGAAAATCCTTAAAATAAATTCTGTCACTACAACCCAATATGTGAACGTAAAAATTGTTGCTCCACCAAAATAAAATAGCATGTCTTAAATATAAATTTAGTGTGTATAATGGGTTAACATTTTTGATATGCTTGATATTATTAAAATAAAATATATACATGCTTCACATATAAACCATCTACAAAACATGACATGACTCAAAAATAACAAAACTTTCAAATTCTACGCTTCAAAGATTTTTTTTCCCTTTGAACCATTTGTCTAACTTAAAATGTTTGAATATCTCATGAGATGAATTCAAACTAGAAGATAAAGATTTTGAGTGAGGAACTCAAAAAATAGAACATTTATATAAAAATACATGCATAAAAAAAATGCAAGTTTCTATTTTACACTGCCATTTGTGACCATATTAGGATCATTTCACGACCTTTCTCAATTGATGCTTAAGCACTTCTTGTAAGGTCCTAGACCACATCATCTCGACTCTAAGCAACGTAAAACAAAATAACATAGTCATACATTATTATATATACAAATGAAAAGTCAAGCATAATACATTTTCAAAATTGATTTCTCAAACAATATAAAAAAAAGATACGAAATAAGAATTTGTGGGTAAGGAAAACTCATATTGGGGTCTCTTTGAAGAAGATCTTACTTGCTCATCATAGCTTCCCAAGCTCTCGTTGATCACCTTGGTGAAAGTTTTTTATTCATCTTACTAGTTTTCTCCATTTTTTTTCTTCCTTCTCAATTCTTCTCTATTTTTTCTCATCCTTCATACTTGTTTCAACTCTCTCAAATAGGAAATCATCCCTTAATTAATAGGACCTCTAACTTCTTTTTTTTTTCTAAAAAGAAGCCAATTAACATAAGAGATTTGTGTTTTATTTTTGTTTTTTATGTTTTCCTTTCTTATAAATTGTATTAATTTATACATGAAAAAAAAAAGAGAGAAAAGGAGTCAATGGGGGATGCTTCCAAACCATCCCTAATGGTGTCCGGTGGCAACCCAAAGCAACCTCTTAATAAAGGAAGGGTACCAATGTAGCCTTTGTGTGCAACAAATAGCTTTTTTGTTGCCCTCTATAAGGTCCCTTTCATAAAAATGGACCTCATGACAATCAAAGAGGGAGAAGAGCCTGGCGGGTTGAAAACTTTGAAGCACAAAAACGACGAAAATGGCTTGAAACGCTTTTTGAGCCATTTCTGTTATTTGCGAAACATTTCAAGACTATTTCGCAAATTACAAAAAGTGGCCAAAAACACATTTTTTGTCACCGATATAAATATAAGTTCCAGTCAAACTCCACTTTCTAGATCTTTTTTCTTCTTCTTTTAGTCTGAATCTCAAAGTCCCTCGCTTTCAATCGCCGTTGCTTCTTGCTTCTCTATCGCTTTTGGTCATCATTCTTCGTCATTCCCTTGCCTTCGATCGTTGTTGCTTCTTACTGCTCCCTTTGGGACATCATTCCCTCATCACCGATCGCTTTATTTACTTCATTGTTGATTGTAGGTAATTTTTGTTTTAAAATTTTGTCCAAAACTTTAGTCATGTGCTTCTTGATTTGCTCCAATGGGGGATTTGTTCACTGTTAAGTGTGATTGCTTGAATATTTGTTCATTGTTGATAGAGTTTAATTATATGTATATTTTTATTTAATTTCATCTTAATCTTATACTAATGTGTGTTTATATAGATTTACATTATTTGAATCTCTTTTTGGTAGAAAGCAAGCAAAGGAATTAAATTTGAAGATTTGGGCCTAAAAAGACAAAAAAATATATTATAAATTAATTTAAAAAGTTATTTTAAAATTAATATTATATTATATTATATTATATTATAAGGTTAAAAAGAAGTCCACGTTGAGGGAAGATTTGGGCTAGGGCATTAAGTGCATATATATTGTCGTGGCACCAACCAAAATTACTAGAATACCCCTATGCGCTGATAGTCTTACCTGTCACTTGGATCACCTGAGAGACCGACACGTGGCAAGTCAATACTCCGGAGCGGAGTCCGGGAAATCTGGGCCAAACCGCAAGACCCGCTCCAACTTGATCGGGATTCTCGAGAGTCGTGCTCGCTCATCTCGGGTACCCCAAAACGGGTTCGCCTATAAAAGACAAGGACTCGTCAGGTATATTCAAGCTCTACAACTCTCTCATTTACTTCTACTTGCATTTACTCTACTGATTTGAGCGTCGGAGTCCACCCCAAGAGATCCTAGCCCCGGCCCTCCATTGTCTTGCAGGTTCTACACCCGAGGTCCGACATTACCAAGTTCGAGGTACCATTCCCGAGGTCCAGTCGCAGAAATGACACGTGGTGGTCGGTCCCAAAAACCATCATCATATATATATATATTAAATTGAAAAGAAAAGAAGATGGAATTGGAGATGCCTGTGGCTAGGGTGCATGGAGCCAAGATCTGTTGTTTCATTTTGCTGTCCCCTTCTTTGTCCAGCCAATAAGAAGCAGCTACATTATCTATTTTTAAATAATAATTTTTACAAAAAAGTTATAAAATCAAACAAAAAAATTATAAATGAAATATATGTTGATTATATATATGTTATTATTTGATTTTATAATTTTTTATTTAATTTTATAATTTTTTTACAAAAATTACTATTTAAAAATAGGTGATGTGGCTATTTTTTATTGGCTGAAAAAAAAAAGGACAGCAAAATGGAACAGTAGGTCTTGGCTCAGCACATGATATATATATATATATATGTATATATTATTATATTAAAAAGGAGAGACCGGAAGGAATTAAGAGACGCACGGGAAAGGAATAAAGGTGCCGCATGAACTGACTTGAAGGCATATATATGGCGGCGGACGGAGAACATTTGGCAAGGAATTGAATTGAAGGCATATATATAGTGGCGGACATAGAAGAATTGGCAATTGAAGGCGGGAGCATCTTCTTTTCCATTCAACTTTTTGTTTTATTTTTATTTTAATAATATCTAGCTAAATTATTTTAACTAGAGTTTGAATTGATTTTAATTCTGAAATTATATAATTATTTATTTAGTTTGATTCAAAACTCGAATATTATTTACATAAAGAATTTATATTATTGTGTTTAATATTTTAAAAAATTAATCACATTTTAATGATTTAATAATTTATACATGACTGACTAAAAAATTATTATAAATTATATCTATAGGTAATATAAATCACATGTTTGACTATGATATCGAGAAATGATTAGCTCGTATGTGAGAATCGAGAAAGTTTAATGAGTCACATCCCCTTTGTAGATTAGAGATTTTCAAATAATTTAATACTTATTTTTTCTTTTGATATCTGTTTAGAAATTTGACAGTAATAAATTAAAATTAATATGATTTGAGAAAACTTATTAATTAATTGAGGAAAATCCACCATCACATGCAAATAATTATAAAATACTATAAGGGTATTTTTGATTTTGAATTGAATTGAATAAATAATTCCATAACCTAGCTAGATTGAATGAAATCTAAATCCTAGTGCATTCATTAATTAAAATTTCTCATAAAGAATTCAATTTTTCCTTTATTTTTATTTTTATTCATTGGATTAATTAATTAGTTCAACTTATCCTAAATTAAAATTATTTTGGTATTGCGATCTAATTCTTATGAGATTGACATTCATTTTATCACTATATGCATATTTGACTAGGGTACACTTGTCTGAATTAATTGTGCATAAATCACACATCAAGTTTTTAGCGCCGTTGCCAGGAACTAGTTTATTGCATATCAAAATTACATAAGTTAGGCTTAGATTGAATATCTATTTGTTTTACTTTAGGATTTAAATATTTTAATTTTATTTTTTTTAGCTTTTAGGAAATTTTTAATTCCTTCTTTTCTTTTTATTTATAGGTTTTCTTTTTAGGATTTTTTTTTTTCATCTCTTAGGAATTTATTTTTAATTTATTATTTATTATTTTATTTTTCCTTTTTTTTTTTGTAGGTTTCATGGTGCATGACATGCACTAGTGGTGGAGAATTGATACCTATTGATTAAGAAATTAAAAAAAATATTAAAAAAATAGAAAGAAGGAGAAAAAGAACAAGATGGAGCAAGACCAAGAAGCTCAAAATAATCTAAGGACATTGAGCTCATATGCTACACCTACTTTGGATGGACTACATCAAGCATTAGGAGGCCCAATGTGCAAGCAAACAACTTCGAGATCAAAGCTACAATTATTAAGATGATCCAGATGAGTGTACAATTTTTTAGCCTTAATGATGATTCTAACTCTCATACTTGCTAATTTTCTTGAAATATGTGATACTTTTAAGTATAATAGAGTTAGTGAGAATGCTATTCGACTTAGGTTATTTCTATTTTCCCCAAAAATTAGAGCAAAATAATAGTTTAATTCTTTTCCTGCATATTCTATTACTACATGAAATGATTTGGCACAAAAATTTTTATCTAAATATTTTTCACTTGCTAAAATAGCTAAATTAATAAATGACATAACAACTTTTTCACAATTTGGTAATGAATCATGATATGAGTCGTGAGAGAGATATAAGGAATTGTTTAGGAAATATCCTCACCATGGTCTACTTGTTTGGATGCAAGTGCATACTTTTTATAGTGGCATTAATCAATCTTCTCATTCAATATTAGATGCAACTACAGGTGATACCCTTATGAGAAAAACTCTTGAAAAAGCATATGAACTTTTGGAGGAGATGGCGACTAACAATTATCAATGGGATAATGAGAGAGCAAACAAAAAAGGAGTTGGAATTTATAATATTGATCCTATCATTGTTTTATCTAATTCAAATTGCTGAATTAAATAAGAATTTGGATAATTTGGAGGTTTCAGCTACGAATTCTTCTTTTCTCATTTTCTTTCTTGTGAGCTTTGTGGGAACAAGGGACATGTTAGTGTCTATTGTCAAGTAGGAAATCATTTTTCTCCTTGTTCTTTTGAACAAACTAATTTTATTTCTTATGGTGGCAACAGATCAAATTTTAATTCCTACTCCAACACTTACAATCTAGGATGGAGGGGCCATCCTAATTTTTCTTGGAGTAATAATAAACAAAGAGCGCCCCCTGGCTTTCAACAACAACAACATCAAATTTCACAAGAGAAGAAATCGAATTTGGAAGATATGATGGCAAAGTTTATCAATAGTATAGAGGTAAGAATGCAAAGTTTGGAAACTCAAATTGGATAACTTGTCCAAGCAATTTCAGAAAGACTACAAGGAGGATTGTCTTGCACTACTGAGAAGAATTCAATGGAGCATGTAAAATCCATCACTTTGGAAGTGGAAAAAAACTTGAAAGTGAAGACAAAGATGAAGAGCATACAAAATAGGAAGAAAGCCAAGAGCTTGAAGCTAAAGAAGATGACTGTGAGTTATCAATGGAGAAAAAGGGAAGTTATTCTTCTCTTAATTTAAAATCTTACAAACCTCTTCTTCCTTTTTCCTAAAATATTTCTAAAGGCTAACTTGGATAACAATTTGCTAAATTTTTAGAGGTGTTTAAAAAGTTGCATATTAATATCCCTTTTCTTGATGTTATTTCACATATGCTAAGTTATGCAAAATTTTTGAAAGAAATAATTTCAAACAAAAGAAAGTTGAAGGAATTTAAGATGGTGAAACTTAATGAAGAATGCTTAGCAATTCTACAAAATAAATTGCCTCCAAAACTTAAGGATCTGGGGAGTTTTTCTATTCCTTGCACTATTAGTGAAATTAATTTTGATAAAGTTTTATGTGACATTGGTGCAAGTATTAATTTGATGCCCTTTTCTGTTTTTAAGAAGCTTAGATTAATAGAACCAACACCTGTCATTATTTCTCTTCAATTGACGAATAGAAGTATCAAATATCCAAGGAGAGTAGTAGAAGATGTTTTGGTAAAAGTAAATAAATTTATTTTTCCTGTTGACTTCATTGTTCTGGACATGAAAGAATATTATATATGCCCCTAATTTTAGGGAGACCTTTTCTTGCCACATGGAGGGCTTTGATTGATATCCAGCAAAGCAAGGAACACTTAGCCTTAGAATTTATTATGAGACAGTTACTTTCAATGTGTTTAAGGCTAAGAAACATTCTAATGGCAATGAAAAAGAAGTCTTAAGGATATATGACATTGATGATTTGGTAGAGAGATTTATGGGTGTGCAAAAGTTCGGGTAACTTGAACTAACCAAATAGAATCGATCGATCTGGTTCAGTTATTCTTAATAGACGATTCAGGTTCGGTTACTAATTTTCCAAAAAATCAGGTAGTTGGTTCGGTTTGGTTATTACGGTATAAATAACCAAAAAAATCGAACCAAACTGTCCAGTCCTCCGCATAACAACCCCCCCACCCAAAATCGAACTAACTATTTAGCCCATTGCATAACACCCCCTCCCAACCCAATACCTAGCCTAACCCCCCGGCCCCCTACACCCGAATCCCTAATCCCACCTATGAGCTAATCGATTCAACCCTAATCCTCATCGTTATCGTCCATTCGAAGACTTGGAACCAATCGTTGTCGCCCCACCACCCACCACCCAACACCCAGCCCAACCCCCTTGCACCCGAATCCCACCTGAAAGAGTAAATCGAAACCCTAAGTCCCTAACCCTCGCCATCACCGTTGGAACCAATCATTGTCGTCATCGGCTTCTGAATAATCACCCATCCCATTGACATCGACAGGTAAGATGCATAGACCTGACATCGTCACCCTTTCATCCATTCTCTTTGGAGCAATCATATTCAAAGCACACAGAGAGAGAAGAGAGATAGTATCGAAGCTTCCGTCCGCTTCAATTCCTTGATTAATTCAAACTTGAAGGTTAACAAGTACATATACAGGTGAATGATATGTATTGCAAGGTAGGTTTTGTGTAACTTTTGAGTGAATGATCGTAGAAATCAACTGATGCCATTTTATTAACCATGAATGAAATTTACCCAATTTCCCTTCAATTTTAGATTTGGATGCAAAGGCTTTTGTAAATAAATGAACGTTGATGTTTAGATTGATGTTGTGGATGGATGCTATGTGTTTACATTCATATATGTGTGTTTAGATTGATTGATGTTGTGTGTTTGGATGTTGTGCATTCAGTTTATTGTATTTGAATTCAGATAAGTAGCTTGTTTTTGGTTTAGTATATTGGTTATGGTCGGTTATTAACTTATTATGCTAATCGGTTTGGTTTTTGGTTCGATTACCAAAAATTCAAATTCGGTTAGTGAATAGGTTTGCTCGGTTCGATTTGATTTTATGTCTAAGTTCAGTTCGGTTAAGTATTTTCGATCCAGTTATAACCGAATGCATACCTCTAAAGAGATTAGATGAGTCCTATAGAAAATTGCGTTGCTAACTCTTTTGATGAGCAAGAACAAATTTTAAATGCCAATAACAAGATTGTAGCCTATGGGCTATTTGGAAAAAAACAAAAAGGTTGTCCATCCAAAAGAGATAAATTGTTGTCTTTGGATGTTTCTTCTTCTTCTTCAAAAGCCAAGCCACTAGGTCATGAAAAGGAAAAGTTGATAAGGATGTTGAACGAGCAAAAGAAGGGGATTAGATTGAAAGTTACTACATTTAAGGAATAAGTCTATCAACTGACATTCACAAAATTTTGACAAAAGAATGATTCAAGTCTCCGTGAATATAGATACCTAGTCAAGCTAATGACTATAAAGAAGCGCTTGATGGGAGGTAACCCATTCAAAATATTATTATTATTTTTAGAATATTTTTGGATTGTTTTCTTATTTCATTTTTTTTTCTAAGACTTGTTGAATCTAGAAATTCGGTCCCTCGTCATCCAATAGAATTCGCCTAGCAATTTTCAAACAATTCAATAAAGCCTATATCAGAGGAGTATTTGCTAATTTTGAAACATTCTAATAAGGTCTATATTAGGGGAGTATTGCTTTTCTTTTCCTCCTTTCTCATTTTTAACATTGGGAACAATGTTTAATTTAAGTGTGGGGGTGGGAAATTCAATAATTCTTATGATTGCCTAGAAAAAAAAAAAAAGAAATATATAATGTGCATGAATGATGATTTTCTTTAAAAAAATATTTTATTTTCATGTTTAGGCCGATTTCATGTTTTCTACATTAACTTTGGTTCAATGCATAGTTAATTCAAGATTGAGAATTATTCTATTTGATTATTAATTTTAGGTTTAGCAGTATCAAGGAAAAAGAATTGATCATGTCGGATTATCATGATTGTTGAAATATATGCTTTTTAATTCATAGATTTTGTTGAATAATATTTCTCGAAACTAGGCCTAAACAGAGTTGAAGTAAAATGGGATGATGAAAAAAAAATGTTATTACTATTTATCTACTTCTATGTTTTGAGCTGCTTAGTAGTAATTGGGGGCTGACAGTGTACTCTTGCATCATTCTTCATGTCAAACGGTGGTTCAAAATATGAGTATGCAAATGTATTCAAAACAATTATTTAGGGGAGTAACCGATGTCTTCATCACAAAATGTCAACATTCGTGTCAAAAACTAAGTAATGCTTAGGAAAGATTGATAAAAAAAAAATCATTATCCCTATTACTTCTTATGTTTGTAGTAGTAGAGAGAAGCTATGTTGCATGGAAACACCTCATAGGTGTCGTTTTCCCGTTTTCAAAACGTTTCTTATTCCCATTTCGGTAGAGGTGTCAAAAGGGCCGGGCCGGGCCGGGCCAACCCACGGGCTTTTTAAAAGGGTCTGGCCGGCCCTTTTACTAAAAGGGCCGGGCGGGGCCCGGGGGGCCCGACCATTTTTTTTAAAATATTTTGTTTTAAAAATAATACATATAATATATACATATATAAATATCAAAATAATACAAATATAAAAATCATTTTTTTCTTTTTAAAAAATTTTTCATCTTAATTCTTAAGTTTTAAATATTATTTCATCATGTTATATTTCAAAATTCTATATGCCTTATAAATTTTCTTGTAAATTGATATGAAAAATAATGTACATATAAAAAGGAGAATGTTTATTTATAATTTAAATATATAAAAAAATTAACTTAAAAATTTTAAATAAATTGATGGTTATTATTTATATATATTACGAAATTAATTTTTTTAGTATCTAATATCAAAAATTATTAAAGAATAACAAAATTAAAAAAAAATGAGTAAGAGGGCCTAAGGGCCTAACTGACTGGCCCATAAGGGCCTTCATGGGACCGACCCAAAAGGGCCCTACGGGCCACGGGCCGGGCTGGGCCGGGTCAAGCCGTGGGCCCAATTTCTTTGGCCCGGCCCGCCCTTTTTGAACAGTAACAGGGTTGGGCGGCCCGCAGGCCGCCGGCCCTTTTGACACCTCTACGTTTCGGACCCCATTTATGCCTATTTTTTTTAAAAAACGTCAGTTTCCACGTTTCCATTTCCTATCGGAAACGTTTCCCGTTTCCGTTTCCTTGCAACATAGGAGAGAAGTGACTGCAAGAAAGCTATTGCATGATTTAATTGTATTAATTGCAAGGTTTCATGAATTAATTTTAAAGTATTTATGGCATCAAAAGTGATGATTTTGCACGATTAATTCTTTCAATTAATGCTTTTGAATTAGAGTTGATATGATAATATGCATTGTAACCAAGTTTGTGATTAATTATGCATTGCTATGTTGTCAGATTTCTTGATTTTGGCTAAGCGTGAAAAAAATGTTTATTTTTTAGTTTCTTCTTTGCTTTGTTTAAGGACAAGCAAAATGTTAAGTGTGGGAGTATTTGATAGGGTTTAATTGTATGCATATTTTTCTTTAATTTTCATCTTAATCTTGTGTTATTATTCCTATTTAAAAGATGTGTTTATATGAATTTTACATTATTTTAATCTTTTTTTGTAGGAAGCAAACAAAGGAATTAAATTCAAAGATTTAGATATAAAAAGAAAAAATATATATTATAAATTATATTATATTATATAACTTAATATTATATTATATAATAGAGAAATTCTATTTGCAACCACTTTTTTTACTCTTCGCAGACACTAAAAACTCACCTTCCCCCTTTTACACTTTGCAGCCACATTAATAATTCTTCGCAGCTAAAATTTTTCAAAAATACCCTCTTCTATCACCATCCCACATAGCCACAGCCATCCACACACAATAATTCCTGAACACATCCTCAAACCCCAACAACTCGAATCGTCAGTCAGTGTTTGTCGACCGACTGTGTAGGTGTGGGTGTGGGCTACCTCTGCAAAATCAGAAGCGGCATCACAGTCGCCACCATCACAGTAGATACACACACATATATATACACACACACAGACACTAGGCATGATGGCCATACTCGCCGACAGTACCCCATTCATGGCCCCACAAACCTTGGGGTTTGGGGCTTCTTAAAGGTCCCCAAACCCCAGGTTTTGGACCGCCTTAATGGCCCTTAAACTTTAGGGTTCGGGGAGTCTTTTAAGGGGGACATGGAGGTGATCGTCGCCAGCGGGTATGGCTACTACCAATTGTGTGCTTATGTCTGTGTGTATATATATATGTATGTATACATGTATATATATATATGTATGTGTGTGTGTGTATTAGAAATGGGAAATGAGCGGGTTAGCCCGGCTGGATCCGCATCCCCCTTAGCCCACCCATTTGGTGGGCCGGGCCGAATTTGGCCCGTAAGGGAGCCGGGCAGGGGCCAGGGAAATAGAAATTGGGGCTCGACACGACCCTGTGGCCCTTAATAAATGGACCAAAGTGGCCGGGCCGTGGACCTGGCTATCTGGGCCGGCCCATGAGCCATTTATTTTTAATTTTTTTAAACATAATTTTTTAAATATTTTTTTTTCTCAAATGTAACTAATATTTTTTAAAATATGCTTATAAGTAAACATTATTTACTTATACTTTTTATGTTTGTAAAATTATGTTTAAATTATGTTTACTGTAAACATAATTTTACAAACATAATGTTTATAATAAACATTATGTTTTCAAACATAATTATGCTTACAAACATTATAATAAAATTATGTTTACACTAAACATAATTTTTTAATTATTATGTTTAAAATATGTTTGTAATTACTAATTACAAACATAATTTTTTAAATATTTTTTTTATTTTTGGTGGGCTGGGTCGGGCCATTTTAGCATGCCAGTTGGTGGGCTGGGCCAGGTCACAGGCCACATATTGCTGGCCTGACACGACCCCTAATTTTGTTGGGCGGGCTAGCCCTAGCCTGTCTGCTACAGTAACTGGGCCTGGCCGGGCTGACCCATGGGCCGCCCGGCCCATTTTTCCATCTCTAAGTGTGTATATACATATGTGTATCTGTATATGTGTTCGGATGCATCGCCTTCTACTCCACAATTGTATTTTTATTCGTTTTTTTTTTTATCTTCTCCCTCATCGTATCAAGTGTTCTTGGCTGCATCATCTTCGGCGTGAATGGACAATTGCATATGGTGGTTGGCGGCCAGTTTATTAAGAGAAAGTGGCTGTAATAAGGAGGGTAAAAATAAATTTTTAAATAAAAATATTTCAGATATATTAAAAAATAGTTGTGGAGAGTAAAATAAGTGACTACAAATAGATTTTTTTCTATATAATATTATAAAGGGCTATTAGTTTCAAAAAGTCAAAATTTTTTGAGTTTTGACGATTTTATCCAATTCTTCTAATTTTGGCAATTAAGGTCGAATTTGTAAAGTTAGTAGCAATTTTATCCAAATTGAAATAATTGGCTGCTCGACCTGTTATTTTTTTTTGTTTGTAATAAAAAGTTAAATACATTTTTTTGAGTGTGTGAGTTTAATTTTTTTGTTGCAGGAACACCCTCACTTTCTTTTTAAATAGCTCCAAACAAATCGTCCCTTCCATGTTAGATCAATTTTTTAGATAACCCACAACAAATCACCCTCACTATCATTTTATTTTTAAACAGCCCCTAAAATCTTATAAACGTTTAAATACATTCGATGCAATAGTAGTAGGAATAAAGAGTTAAATATTTTTAACGGTCGCCATTGTCATTAACTACGATGGTGGTTCAAGTAGGACAAAAAAAAAAAAAATTGTCCTACTTAGAAAGTCTAAACATAAATTTATGCAAAAAAAAAAAAAAAAATCAATAGATAACAAAGTCATTTTATAAGTAATAATGAATAATTATTTCATGAAGGCAACTAAAGTAATATACACACATATATATTAACTATAATTTTTTGAAATACAAAATAGAATATTATATTCCCTTAAAAAGGTACCCAAAAAAAATATAAACTCTTTTACTATATTACACATAAATGTTAAAATAGTCTATTTCTTTTTAGAATGACACAACAAATATATTACATTTGAATGTATATATATATTTTTTATAATAAAATGTTAAATTATTATATAAAGTTATATTTAACAAAATTGTATGGCCACGATCGGTCAATCTGTGAGAGTGATTTATTTAGCTGATTTTTCTATAATAAAAAAATTAAACTCACACTCAAAAAAATGTATTTAATATTTTATTATAAAAAAATAAAATAATAAGTCGGGCAGCCTGTTTTTTAATTTAGATAAAATTGTTACTAATTTTATAAATTTGACCTTAATTGTCAAAATTAGAAAGATTAAATAAAATAGTCACAACTCAACAAATTTTGACTTTTTGATGCTAACAGCTCTATTATAAAGTTAAAATAAAGTCCACGTTGAGGGGAAGACTTGGGCTGGGGCATTAAGTGCATATATATATATATATATATATATTATATTATTAAATTGAAAAGAAAAGGAGATGGAATTGGAGACGGCCGTAGCTAGGGCGCATGATATATATATATATATGTATAATTATTATATTAAAAAGGAGAGATAGGAAAGAATTAAGAGACGGCGCACAGGGAAGGGATAAAGGTGCCGTAGGAATTGAATTGAAAGCATTAATCGTTTTACAGGTCTGACAGATCTATCGAGTGATTCATAAAAAAAAAAGTAAAAAGATAATTTTACCTTCACCTATTTTGTAAATTTGCAAAGCGGATCATTGCCCTTTCTGCTCTATGTATCTCTCCTACCATGGCCGTCGCCTCTTCTCGCTGCTGTGCCTCATTATCGTCGCCTTTCTATCACTGCCGTCTTGCCAACAGTCGATGCAACGGCTATTGACAACGGTAAGGCAAGGCGAGGCGAGACAATGGCAGAGAGGCGATGAAGGCGAGGCGATAGCAGCAAGGCGCGATGGCGAGGAGAGGCAGCGGTTATGGCAGGAGAAACACACAGAGGAGGGGGAATCCATGGAGGGGGAGGGAGAGAGTAGAGCGTGGGGCAAAATCGTCTTTTTACCCCCTTTTGGTAAACTCGTTGAGCTTTTTAGCATTTTCCTTAAATGCATATATATAGTGGGGGACAGAAAAGAATTGAAGGCAATTGAAGCCGCGCAAGAGCATCTTCTTTTCTATTCAACATTTTATTTTTATTTTAATAATATTTAACTAAATTATTTTAGCTAGGATTTGGATGAATTTTAATTATGAGATTATGTGATTATTTGTTTAGTTTAATTCAAAATCCGATTATTATTTGCATAAATAATTTATATTATTGTGCTTAATATTTTAAAATATTAACCACGTTTTAATGATTTATGCATGATTGATTAAAAAATTATTATAAATTAAATTCATAGACAATATAAATCATATGCTTGACTATAATATTGAGAGATGATTAGCTCATGTATAGGAATCGAGAAAGTTTAGTGAATCACGTATCATTTCGAGATTATAGATTTTTAAAGAACTTAATGTTTATTTATTCTTTTAAAATTTGTTTAAAAAATTGATAGTGAAATTGAATTAATAAAATATTAATATGACTCGAGAAAATTTATTAATTAATTGAGAAAAATTTACCATCACATGCAAATAATTATAAAATACTGTAAGGGTATTTTTTATTTTGAATCTGGTTGAATAGATAATTCCATAATCTAGATTAAATGAAATTTAAACCCTAGTGTATTTATTAATTAATTTTTCTCATAAAGAATTCAATTTTTTCTTTATTTTTTTTATTCATCCGATTAATTAATTAATTCAACTTAGGCTAAATTAAAATTATTTTAGTATTGTGATCTATTTTTGTGAGATCGACATTCGTTTTATCACTATATGCATATTCGACTAGTATATGCTTTCCTAAATTAATTATGCATAAATCACACATTAATTGTTCAGTACAAATGCTTGATATAATGTTTAGTGTTTCGGCTTATTATAATTTAATTTGTATTTGCACAAATATTGTGGAAAATGATTTCTGTTTTGCACTATTATTGCACTATTATTATGATATTATAATATGAAAGTTATAAATTTAAATAATTATTTATTTTGATTGTTGTGTTTGTTTATGATCATATTAATATTAGTTGTATATGTATTATTAAAATAAAATTGTACATTAACATTAAATTAACATGCTATATTTTTACTTAACCAGTCGCTTGTCTTTTAATTCTATAATTATTAAATACTTTATTTTCAAAGTTTATAATGTATCATGAATTTTATGTTTATATTTATTTGAATGCATCATGAAAATTATGTTTATTATTTATGTTTGAATTATTTTTTTATAATATTTTATATAAAAAAATATATTTATAAAAAATTACTATATTTTTTTAATTTACATTTTATTTCATATTTTCATTTCTTATTTTTTTTTTGAAAAAATATTATTTGTCGTTTCTATTTTTGTGCAACCTAAATTGACAATTGAGGTAGCTCGCTCGCTCATTATATATATATATATATCTCATTCGACTCACTCAATTGGTCAAATAATTTTTTTAAATTAAATTTGAATTGATTTTTTAAGTCACCAAATATTTAAAAAAACAATTTAAAATATTATAGTATTATAACGAATTATGTGAACAAATTATATTTATATATTTGAAAAAAACTTCTAAAATTAACTACTACTGCTTAATACAGTGACATGGTTCCATCTTCAACCACATAATCAATTAAAAATCTTAATAAAAACTTAAATACAGTTTGATAAACTCAAAAATCATAATCTCTAAAATTTTTAGACAAAATTTAAACATAATTAAAATTATAAAATCCTAAACTAAAGAAAACTTCAGTATAAGAGAGAATCGGAGAATTAAGATCCAAAACCCGGGAACCAACCGGGGCCGGGCCTTTCTGGATTTGACACGGCTCCAAGCCCAGCCGTCCCACTCACTGCTCGCCTGCATCCCTTAAAACACATACATCGGTCGCTTTTTCTTTGATCGATTCAAGTCGGACAAACCAGCGAAGGATTTCGCAGAGAGAGAGAGAGAGAGAGAGAGAGGCGGATAAAGATGGGAGGAGGAGGACATGGACACAGCACGTCCTACAAGGGCGTGACTCTGCATCATCCAAAGCGCTGGCATGTCGTCACTGGAAAGGGCTTGTGTGCTGTTATGTGGTAACTACCCGCCCAACCCTCTCCCTGTATATATATGTGCTTGCGTGATTTCTATTATTGATTCATGCCGGCTTGTGTGTCTGTTTCGAATGATGAATGCTCACTATGGCCTCAGATCTGCGAGTTTGTCTGTGCTAGGGCTCCTCAGCACAAGTGGGGGCCAATTTTGAATGCTTCGCTATTGTATAGGTAGTTACTTGCTTGGGTTTCGACTTGTTGATTGTGCAATTGATCAAGGACCACCCTCTTTAGGCGGAGTTGATTTTATTATGGGGTTACGGGTTCTTTGTTTGCTAGCTGATTAGGGATTTTGTCCTCTGTTTCTTCGTTGTGGCTGAGTTCAAATGAGCTGCTTATTCGCATCCTAAGGTGGTCCAGCTTGGAAAGATTTTGATATTTACGGGACTATTTCAGTTCATATTCAGTTTTTGTATTGTTAGCAGCAATGTTTGTGAACAGTTCAACTGTTGGTATAGGGTAAATTTTTGAAATGTACTTGTGTGTCACCATTTGGGTGATTCAATCTTCAAAATTTGATGGGATCAGACTTTTGAATATAACAGCCCGAGTTGATTCATTCCTCACAATGTGTTATTAGAAAAACATATTAATTCAGAATGCTTCTAAAGTCTTGTCACTTGTCAGAATATGATTGTAAAATTGTTTTTGAGAAATGCAGTTATTGTATGCAAGCAACTGATTAGTGGATCTTTATTTATTTGTAGAATTGTCATTGGGGAATGCAGTTACTATACGTTGTTTTCCTTTGCTTTGCTTTTCACAAATCTTCTTTCTAAACTTAACATAGGGGGAAGAGAATGGAATTTATGTGGACAGAGTCCTAGTGCAACATGAAAACCCATTTTTAAGGCATTAATTTAGTGTCTATATTTTGGTTAGATGCTCACATGTTGTTGTATGATGATGTCCAGGACCTGTCTTGTTTTAATTTTTTTAGGGTTATAATGTTTCAAGTACCAATTTCAAGCTTTTTCAATAATTTTTTCTGTATATAGGATTTCTTGTCCTAGACATTTACATTGCATTCCTCAACTCAATTCAACTATTTTAAAGGATAGTAAAATAGATTCAGAATCATTATAAAGTTAGAAGATTTCAGAATGGGTTGCTTAGGGGGATAAGGATGGTGACTATGTAACAAATTGAAGTTAAGGTGAGTGCCAACATGAGCCAAGTGTTGTTAACTAGTGACTTGTTTTAAAATATTTTACATTTAAATGCATTGACAAGAAAAAAATGAAAGTTTTATGCATATACAAAGTGTACTAAACATGGAATGAGCTCCAAATTATGTAAATAAATCAAGAAAAGTAAGACTTGTAACAACTTGTGTTAAATACCCCAATTTAGTTCTTCATTAAGGAAAATTGGTCATGATATGACATTAAAATTAAAAAGGGGAATTAATTACAATGGTCTAAATAGTGGAAATTTGCCCAAGTATGGGAGGTGGATAGGATCATTGTAAGGGATAAATGGGTACATTTTTACGTACTTTACGTGTGTAGGTGCACGTGTGTGACAAAGCATTACACCACGTCAATGTGCCCCAAAAGAGTCATATGCTGCCACATGTTCATGATAAGGTTAAACTTGTAAATAAATATGTAAACTTTGTTAAATATATTTACAAGTTTACCCTTATCACAAACATGTGACAACATAAGATTGGTTTGGGACATTGCAGACGCCTTGTAAACATAAAAATATTTTGTCGCACTTATGTTGGTGTTTATAGTTGTTACGTTATAAATGTTGTGAAGGCCTTATTATTAGAGAGGAGAGAGGAGTGGATTGTAAGGCAATCATGAGGAAGTAGTTCTATCCAGTTATGAAACATGTGAAGTTGATAAACCTATCTAATATAGGCAAACATGTATTTCACTAGTTAGAGCATGCTGAATATTTTTGGTGATAGTGTTTGTATGTAAAATTGCTACAAATCTTTCTAGGTATTGTTTGATCTAGAGGCATGATGATGTGATGTTAATTGGACATTTACTTGTGATTATATACATTATTGGATATCTTGGGTGTAAAAATGGGAGTTCCTAGATGAGGAAGTTGTGGCTAAAGGGTGACAAAAGTAGAGAGATATCGACAGGATCTTGGCTAGAGGGGTTGCGAAAATCATTTCGGCAAAAAAAGCCAAATACCAACAAGGGTTGATCTCGGTTAAGGAAGAATATGAGGAAAAAATGATGATAATATTTGAAGACCAAACATGGATAGATGTACCCTCTAAAGACCCTAGGTCACTTAATACATCGATTGGGTTGAATGGTCGTTCACCCCTGTCTCTTATGTGTCGATGATCGATTGATGGATATCGTGGGTTTATAGCTTTGCTATCCATTATGCATTCATCCATGGAAAATGATATCTAACTCGAATAGGAAGGTAAAATATGGGGTGCAAGGAGTTGTTAGTGTCAAGAAATTAGATAAAAGAAATAAAGAAGATTGTACCCTTGAATTTTCAAAAGATAATTGATTAATTAGGAAAGTTGGTTTAGGAAGAATGACTATGAATATCTTTAGTACATATGCACCACAAGTGGGGTTAGGTGAGGAGATAAAAGCAAAATTCTGGGAGGATCTAGAGGGAAATGGCCACGTGGGTAGAGACGGAAATGGCTATAGAGAGGTACATGGAGGGTATGGATTCGGAAAAATTAATAATGAGGGTAAGTCTATTATAGATTTTGCTATGGCATATGGGCTCATCATAACCAATATTAGTTTCAAAAAACGGGACGAACATTTAATCACATATAAAAATATCATATCAAGCATCCAAATAGATTATTTACTCATGAGACAAGAGGATCGGTTATGTTGTAGGGATTGTAAGGTGATACTGGGGAAGTGTTTGACTACTCAACATAAACTTTTGGTACTTGACGTCCAAGTTAGAAATTGGAAGAGAAAAAATCACATAAAACAAAATTCAAGAATTATGTGGTGGGATTTAAAAGAGGAGAAACAATTAATCTTCAAAGAAAAATTAAGGGGTAGAAAGGAATGGAATGGAGAAGAACAGGCAAACCAAATGTGAAGGGAAATGGCTATACCCTGAGAAGCACGACAAAGGTAGTCCTTGGAGGGACAAATGGTAGAGCTCCAAACCTTAAGGAATCTTGGTGGTGGAATGAAGAGGTATAATTGAAAATTACAAATAAGAAAACTTGCTATAAGGCTGTATATCAGTGCAACAATGAAGAAAACTTGAAAAATTGTAAAGAAGCGAAAAATGCAGCAAAAAGAGCTGTTAGTGAAGCAAGGTAAAAAACATATGAGAATCTATATAGACGACTTGATACAAAAGATGGAGAAAAATATACATATAAATTAGCTAAAGTAAGAGAGAGAAAAACAAGGGATCTAAACTAAGTGAAATTCATAAAAGATGAAAAGCAAAATGTATTAGTGAATGAGGGAGCGATTAAGGAGAGATGGAAGGAGTATTTCACAAAATTATTCAATGATGTTGGGGATACAAGAGTTAGGTTAGGACATCTTAGTAACTCCGAAGGGAACGTGAGCTATATATTTTATCGACGCATAAGTTCAAAAGAAATAAGACAAGTATTAAAAAAGATAAAAAAATCATAAAGCAATGAGACTGGATAATATACCAATAGAAGCATGGAAATGCATGGGAGAAGAGGGCATCTCCTGGCTAACGAAATTATTTAACGAGATCCTTAAATCAAAAAAGATGCCAGATGAGTGAAGGAAGAGTACTTTGGTTTCTATATACAAGAATAAAGGAGATGTTCAAAATTGTGAAAATTACAGAAGAATTAAGTTAATGAGCTACCATGAAACTCTGGGAGAGAGTAATAGAGCAGAGGCTCAGAAAAGAAACAGATGTCTCGGAAAATCAGTTTGGTTTCATGTCTGGTAGGTCAACAA
Source organism: Diospyros lotus (assembly GCF_014633365.1). Taxonomy (NCBI): domain Eukaryota; kingdom Viridiplantae; phylum Streptophyta; class Magnoliopsida; order Ericales; family Ebenaceae; genus Diospyros; species Diospyros lotus. Next base: position 32,604,696 of record NC_068345.1, read on the forward strand.
TGGAAGCTATATACCTATTGAGGCACCTAATGGAAAGGTATCGGGATCAGAAGGACCTGCATGTAGTGTTTATAGATCTAGAAAAGGCCTATGATAGGGTCCCTAAAGAAGTATTATGGAGGGTTTTAGAGAAAAAGGGAGTCCGAATAGCCTATATACAAGCCCTTGAGGACATGTATCATGGTGCAGAGACAGGGGTCAGAACATGTGGAGGGGATACTAAATTGTTTAAAATTACAATGGGACTGCATCAAGGTTCTGCACTAAGTCCATATTTATTTACTTTAGTAATGGATGAACGCACTAAACACATCCAGATAGAGGCCATGGTGTATGCTATTTGCAAATGACATATTGTTGGTGGATGTACCAAAAGAGGGAGTGCACACTAAGCTTGAGTCGTGGAGAAATAATTTAAAATCTAAAGGATTTAAATTAAGTAGAAGGAAAACAAAATATATGGAATGTAAATTTAGTAAGAATGCAAGGGTGAAGGATGTTATAATAAAATTGGAAGACCAAATCATACAAAGAAAAGAGCATTTTCGATATTTTGGATCAGTAATTAAAAAAGATGGAGAAATTTATGAGGATGTCACGCATAGAATTAAGGCAGGTTGGCTAAAATGGAGAAATGTATCGGGGATGTTATGTGATGGTAAAATTTCATTAAAACTGAAAGAAAAATTCTATAGGACAACTGTAAGACCAGTTTTGTTGTATGGATCAGAATGTTGGGTGGTCAAATACCAGTATAAACAAAAGACGATCGTAGCGGAGATGGGGACGCTAAGATAGATGTGCGGCCATACAAGAAAAGATAAAATTAGAAATGAGGTTATTCGTAATAAGGTAGGAGTAGTGCCAATCGAGGAAAAGATGAGAGAGACTAGACTAAGATGGTTTGGTCATGTGAGTAGAAAACCAAGAGACGCTTATGTGAGAAGAATTGATGAAATGGAACAATTAGCTAAAAAAGAGGTAGAAGCAGATCCAAGAAGACTTTGGGAGAGACATTAAAGTTTGATATGAAGTGTATGGGTCTAAATGAAGATATGACAAAAGACATAAATACATGGAAGTCTAGAATTCATGTAGCTGACCCCACATAAAGGCTGGATATGTTGTTGTTATAACCCCACTATGACTAATATTGGTTGAATCATGACCTTGAGGGGCCACCTCAAGGACAAAAAACAATCACTCTTGGAATAAGAGGCTTGCAGGATTGATGTGAGGGGGCAAGAATGGCTATATTTCTGGGAGTGAACTCCGGGTGAATTATTATATTTATATTCTAATTATTAAATTATAATTCTAATTAATATAGATCGAGGTATATATCTAAGTGAGTATGTATATAATAAAAGGAATGAAGAACAAAATAAATGGACTTATTTATCTTTTGGCATGATAGATGCGTATGATAATTGATTTTATCATTCTTCCTCTTTTCTTCTTTTGTTCTTGTCTTCTAATTCGAATTTAATAAAGAAAAAGTTTTTTACAAATTACCAAAAGATTTGTTCATTTTAAAATAGAAAATGGATTTGATACAATTACAAAATAAAAGAAATAATCAAACAAAATAGAAACAATTTTCCAATTTTATATTGATTCAAAACGATTTCTTTGGCAATATCGTTAATCAATTCCATAATAAGTACTGTTTTACCCACCCCAGCTCCCCTTGCATAATCCGATTTTTCCTTCACGGCGATAGGGTTGGAATTCTCAACTAGAGAAGAGAAAACAAGTGAAGCCTTGTTTTTAATGATATTTAATCACATAACAAAGGATGATCTTCCACCAAAACCCAAGGGAGTACAATCTTACAATATTTTGATGGGGCATTTGGGAAACCCATTGAGTTGACTGAGTAAATTATCGATTCAATCGTGTCATTTTT